>NC_074697.1:20831421-21083921 GCF_029448725.1 Salvelinus fontinalis
GATGGGGTCTGAATACTTTCTGAATGTACTGTATATACTGAACAAAAATATAAACTCAACATGCAACAATTTCAAAGATGTTACTGAGTTACAGTTCATAGAAGGAAATCAGGCAATTGAAATACATGAATTAGGCCCTAATCTCTGACTTTCACATGACTGGGCAGGGGTCAGCCATGGCTGGGCCTGGAAGGGCATAGGCCCACCCACTTGGGAGCCAGGCCAGCCAATCAGAATGAGTTTTTCTCACAGAAAAGGCTTTATTACAGACAGAAGTACTCCTCAGCAGCACCGCACCCCTCCTCAGAGGATCCCACAGGGGAGGAAGCCGGATATGGAGGTCCTGGGTTGACGTAGTTACACGTGGTCTGCGGTTGTGTAGCCGGTTGAACGTACTGCCAAATTCTCTAAAACGACGTTGGAGGCATCTTATGGTAGAGGAATTAACTTAAAGTATCTGTCAACAGCTCTGGTGGACATTCCTGCAGTCAGCATGCCCATTATACACTCCCTCAAAACTTGAGACATCTGTGGCATTGTGTTGTGTGACAAAACTGCACATTTGGATGGATTATCTTGGAAAAGGGATGTAAACAAATGTGTGATCATTTGAGAGAAATAAGCTTTTAGTTCTTGTGGAACATTTCTGGGATCTTTTATTTCAGCTCATGAATTATGGGACCAACACTTTACATTTTTGTTCAGTATAGATTCAAACATATGTTTCCCCTCTCTTCCCTCTCTTTCCTCCCCTACCCTCCGTATATCCCCCTTCCATCTTTTCTTCCTCCCCCCTTCAAGCTGATTCATCTCCCAGTACAGAGAGAGGGAGGAGATAAAGCGAAGAGTAGAGAGAGAGAGAGAGAGAGAGAGAGAGAGAGAGAGAGAGAGAGAGAGAGAGAGAGAGAGAGAGAGAGAGAGAGAGAGAGAGAGAGAGAGAGAGAGAGAGAGAGAGAGATAAAACTACAACTGCAGGGCTAGTTCACTTTATCTTTTTCAAATTATTTCCTTTTCTTTTTGTGATGACACTTTTCAACGGGTCTCCTGAGTCCAGTACAGCTTAAGGACAGTGTTTAGGATCAGGTGGGACGCTTGACAATGCAATCACAGGAGAAGGAGAGGATGAGAGGAGAGAGATGGGGGGCAGAGGGATAAACTTATATGGAGAGAGCTCCCTGAAGCGTAGTGTCTTTGCTGCTGTGTGAATGAGACTGTTGTATTGGCAGCATAAAGCCTCTTCTGTGAAACTGAGACTCAGTGCATCATGTCCACTGGGACCCAGAGCTGTGTCTGAGTGTGTCTGAGCAACACAAGAGGCTTTTGATCCCTGAAACAGAGAAAAATAATGAACACACACTCGTGATGTACACTCAAACACACTCAGTCAGACACACACTTATGTTGTACACACATATTTCGACACACTAAGACACACAATTGTTTTGGTGTGTGTTAAACTGTGGTCAAGTCTGATGTGCTCTCTTTCTCTTTCTCTCTCTCTGTTTTTCTCTGTCTCTCACTTCTCTCTCTCAGTTCCACTTCAACCCAGCCCAGTCGATCCTGGTGATGGAGGGAGAGGATCTGGAGAACATGAACGCCGCTCTGAGGAAGGTCTCCTACATCAACTCCCGCCAGTTTCCCACACCGGGCATCAGACACCTGCACATCTCAACCTCAGTACAGTACGCAAGGCTCCTTCTACCTTTACCACTGACCGTTACATCATCTCTAGCTGTCTATCTCCTGTCTCTCCATGTCCTTCATCCAACTCAGTACATTATGACTGGATAAGGTCTTCTCCCTCCTGTCCTTCATCCACCTCAGTACATTATGACTGGATAAGGTCTTCTCCCTCCTGTCCTTCATCCACCTCAGTACATTATGACTGGATAAGGTCTTCTCCCTCCTGTCCTTCATCCACCTCACATTATGACTGGATAAGGTCTTCTCTCTCCTGTCCTTTAACTACCTCACATTGTGACTGAATAAGGTCTTCTCTCTCCTGTCCTTCATCCACCTCAGTACATTATGACTGGATAAGGTCTTCTCGCTCCTGTCCTTCATCCACCTCACATTATGACTGGATAAGGTCTTCTCCCTCCTGTCGTTCATCCACCTCACATTATGACTGGATAAGGTCTTCTCTCTCCTGTCCTTCATCCACCTCACATTATGACTGGATAAGGTATTCTCCCTCCTTTCCATCCACCTCAGTACATTTTGACTGGATAAGGGCTTCCCCTCCTGTCCTTCATCCACCTCACATTGTGACTGGATAAGGTCTTCTCCCTCCTGTCCTTCATCCACCTCAGTACATTATGACTGGATAAGGTCTTCTCCCTCCTGTCCTTCATCCACCTCAGTACATTATGACTGGATAAGGTCTTCTCTCTCCTGTCCTTCATCCACCTCACATTGTGACTGGATAAGGTCTTCTCCCTCCTGTCCTTCATCCACCTCAGTACATTATGACTGGATAAGGTCTTCTCTCTCCTGTCCTTCATCCACCTCACATTATGACTGGATAAGGTCTTCTCCCTCCTGTCCTTCATCCACCTCAGTACATTATGACTGGATAAGGTCTTCTCCCTCCTGTCCTTCATCCACCTCAGTACATTATGACTGGATAAGGTCTTCTCCCTCCTGTCCTTCATCCACCTCACATTATGACTGGATAAGGTCTTCTCTCTCCTGTCCTTTAACTACCTCACATTGTGACTGAATAAGGTCTTCTCTCTCCTGTCCTTCATCCACCTCAGTACATTATGACTGGATAAGGTCTTCTCGCTCCTGTCCTTCATCCACCTCACATTATGACTGGATAAGGTCTTCTCCCTCCTGTCGTTCATCCACCTCACATTATGACTGGATAAGGTCTTCTCTCTCCTGTCCTTCATCCACCTCACATTATGACTGGATAAGGTATTCTCCCTCCTTTCCATCCACCTCAGTACATTTTGACTGGATAAGGGCTTCCCCTCCTGTCCTTCATCCACCTCACATTGTGACTGGATAAGGTCTTCTCCCTCCTGTCCTTCATCCACCTCAGTACATTATGACTGGATAAGGTCTTCTCCCTCCTGTCCTTCATCCACCTCAGTACATTATGACTGGATAAGGTCTTCTCTCTCCTGTCCTTCATCCACCTCACATTGTGACTGGATAAGGTCTTCTCCCTCCTGTCCTTCATCCACCTCAGTACATTATGACTGGATAAGGTCTTCTCTCTCCTGTCCTTCATCCACCTCACATTGTGACTGAATAAGGTCTTCTCCCTCCTGTCCTTCATCCACCTCAGTACATTATGATTGGATAAGGTCTTCTCCTGTCCTTCATCCACCTCACATTATGACTGGATAAGGTCTTCTCCCTCCTGTCCATCCACTTCACATTATGACTGGATAAGGTCTTCTCCCTCCTGTCCTTCATCCACCTCACATTATGACTGGATAAGGTCTTCTCCCTCCTGTCCTTCATCCACCTCACATTATGACTGGATAAGGTCTTCTCCCTCCTGCCCTTCATCCACCTCACATTATGACTGGATAAGGTCTTCTCCCTCCTGTCCATCCACCTCACATTGTGACTGGATAAAGTCTTCTCCCTCCTTTCCATCCACCTCACATTATGACTGGATAAGGTCTTCTCCCTCCTGTCCATCCACCTCACATTGTGACTGGATAAGGTCTTCTCCCTCCTTTCCATCCACCTCACATTGTGACTGGATAAGGTCTTCTCCCTCCTGTCCTTCATCCACCTCACATTGTGACTGGATAAGGTCTTCTCCCTCCTGTCCTTTAACTACCTCACATTGTGACTGGATAAGGTCTTCTCTTTCCATCCACCTCACATTATGACTATCTATCTTTTTTCCACCTCAGTCCAGTTTAACCTACAGTAGCTACAGTTGAAGTCGGAAGTTTACATACACCTTAGCCAAATACATTTAAACTCGGTTTTTCACAATTTCTGACATTTAATCTGAGTAAAAATTCCATGCCTTAGGTCAGTTAGGATCACCACTTTATTTTAAGAATGTTAAATGGCATAATAATAGTAGAGAGAATGATTTATTTCAGCTTTTATTTCTTTCACCACATTCCCAGTGGGACAGAAGTTAACATACACTCAATTAGTATTTGGTAGCATTGCCTTTAAATTGTTTAACTTGTGGCAAACGTTTCGGGTA
Source organism: Salvelinus fontinalis (assembly GCF_029448725.1). Classification (NCBI taxonomy): domain Eukaryota; kingdom Metazoa; phylum Chordata; class Actinopteri; order Salmoniformes; family Salmonidae; genus Salvelinus; species Salvelinus fontinalis. Next base: position 20,835,611 of record NC_074697.1, read on the forward strand.
GCTTCCCACAATAAGTTGGGTGAATTTTGGCCCAATCCTCCTGACAGAGCTGGTGTAACTGAATCAGGTTTGTAGGCCTCCTTGCTCGCACACACTTTATCAGTTGTGCCCACAAATGTTCTATAGGATTGAGGTCAGGGCTTTGTGATGGCCACTCCAATACCTTTACTTTGTTGTCCTTATGCCATTTTGCCAAAAATTTTGAAGAATGCTTGGGGTCATTGTCCATTTGGAAGACACATTTGCGACCAAGCTTTAACTTCCTAACTGATGCCTTAAGATGTTGCTTCATTATATCCATAAAATGTTTTGTTTCCTGCCTCATGATGCCATCTATTTTGTGAAGTGCACCAGTCCCTCCTGCAGCAAAGCACCCCCACAACATGATGCTGCCACGCCCCTGCTTTACGGTTGGGATGGTGTTCTTCGGCTAGCAAGCCTCCCCCTTTTTCCTCCAAACATAATGATGGTCATTATGGCCAAACAGTTCTATTTTTGTTTGATCAGACCAGAGGACATTTCTCCATAAAGTATGATCTTTGTCCAAAGGTGCAGTTGCAAACCGTAGTCTGGCTTTTTTTATGGCGGTTTTGAAGCAGTGGCTTCTTCCTTGCTGAGCGGCCTTTCAGGTTATGTCGATATAGGACTCGTTTTACTGTGGGTATAGATACTTTTGTACCTGTTTCCTCCAACATCTTCACAAGGTCCTTTGCTGTTTTTCTGGGATAGATTTTCACTTTTCGCAACAAAGTACGTTCATCTCTAGGAGACAGAACGCGTCTCCTTACTGAGTGGTATGACGGCTGCGTGGTCCCATGGTGTTTATACTTGCATACTATTGTTTGTACAGATGAACGTGGTACCTTCAGGCTTTTGGAAATTGCCCCCAAGGATGAACCAGACTTGTGGAGGTCTAATATTTCTTTTGATTCTTTTTTCATTTTCCCATGATGTCAAGCAAAGAGGCACTGAGTTTGAAGGTAGGCCTTGAAATACATCCACAGGTACACCTCCAATTGAATCAAATTATGTCAATTAGACTACCAGAAGCTTCTAAAGCCATGACATCATTTTCTGGAATTTTCCAAGCCTTTTAATTAAAGGCACAGTCAACTTAGTGTATGTAAACTTCTGACCCACTGGAATTGTGATACAGTGAATTATAAGTGAAATAATCTGTCGCTGAACGATTGTTGGAAAAATTACTTGTTTCATGCACAAAGTAGATGTCCTATCCGACTTGCCAGAACTATAGAAATGTGTGGAGTGGTTGAAAAATTTGTTTTAATGACTCCAACCTAAGTGTATGTAAACTTCCGACTTAACTGTATATCTGTCTGCATTTAGTTCTCTCTCTCTTTCCTCCCTCTCCATCTCTCTCTTTGTCCTCCCTCTCCATCTCTTTTTGTCCTCCCTCTCCATCTCTCTGTCCTCCCTCTCCATCTCTTTCTATGTCCTCCCTCTCCATCTCTCTCTCTGTCCTCCCTCTCCATTTCTCTCTCTGTCTTCCCTCCATCTCTCTCTGTCCTCCCTCTCTGTCTCTCTCTGTCCTCCGTCTCCATCTCTCTCTCTGTCCTCCCTCTCTGTCTCTCTCTCTGTCCTCCGTCTCCATCTCTCTCTCGGTCCTCCCTCTCTGTCTCTCTCTGTACTCCATCTCTATCTCTCTCTCTGTCCTCCCGCTCTGTCTCTCTCTGTCCTCCATCTCTATCTCTCTCTCTGTCCTCTGTCTCCATCTCTCTCGGTCCTCCCTCTCCATATCTCTCTGTCCTCCTTCTCCATCTCTCTCTCTGTCCTCCCTCTCCATCTCTCTCTGTCCTCCCTCTCTCTCTGTCCTCCCTCTCCATCTCTCTCTCTGTTTTCCGTCTCCATCTCTCTTTCTGTCCTCCGTCTCCATCTCTCTTTCTGTCCTCCGTCTCATCTCTCTTTCTGTCCTCCGTCTCCATCGCTGTCTTTCCGTCCTCCCTCTACATCTCTCTTTCCGTCCTCCCTCTACATCTCTCTTTCTGTCCTCCGTCTCCATCTCTCTTTCTGTCCTCCGTCTCATCTCTCTTTCTGTTCTCCGTCTCCATCTCTCTTTCTGTTCTCCCTCTACATCTCTCTCTCTCGGTCCTCCCTCTCCATCTCTCTCTGTCCTCCTTCTCCATCTCTCTCTCTGTCCTCCCTCTCCATCTCTCTCTGTCCTCCCTCTCTCTCTGTCCTCCCTCTCCATCTCTCTCTCTCTGTTTTCCGTCTCCATCTCTCTTTTTGTCCTCCCTCTCCATCTCTCTGTCCTCCATCTCCATCTCTTTCTATGTCCTCCCTCTCCATCTCTCTCTCTGTCCTCCCTCTCGATATCTCTCTCTGTCCTCCCTCTCCATCTCTCTCTGTCCTCCCTCTCTGTCTCTCTCTGTCCTCCGTCTCCATCTCTCTCTCTGTCCTCCCTCTCTGTCTCTCTCTCTGTCCTCCGTCTCCATCTCTCTCTCGGTCCTCCCTCTCTGTCTCTCTCTGTACTCCATCTCTATCTCTCTCTCTGTCCTCCGTCTCCATCGCTGTCTTTCTGTCCTCCATCTCCATCTCTCTCTTTCCGTCCTCCCTCTACATCTCTCTTTCTGTCCTCCGTCTCATCTCTCTTTCTGTCCTCCGTCTCCATCTCTCTTTCCGTCCTCCCTCTCCATCTCTCTTTCTGTCCTCCGTCTCATCTCTCTTTCCGTCCTCCCTCTACATCTCTCTTTCTGTCCTCCGTCTCATCTCTCTTTCCGTCCTCCATCTACATCTCTCTTTCTGTCCTCCGTCTCCATCTCTCTCTTTCTGTCCTCCCTCTAAATCTCTCTTTCTGTCCTCCATCTCCATCTCTCTCTTTCCGTCCTCCCTCTCCATCTCTCTTTCTGTCCTCCGTCTCCATCTCTCTTTCTGTCCTCCGTCTCATCTCTCTTTCTGTCCTCCGTCTCCATCTCTCTTTCTGTTCTCCCTCTCCATCTCTTTTTCTGTTCTCCCTCTCCATCTCTCTTTCTGTCCTCCGTCTCCATCTCTGTTTCTGTCCTCTGTCTCCATCTCTCTTTCTGTCCTCCGTCTCCATCTCTCTTTCTGTTCTCCCTCTCCATCTCTCTTTCTATTCTCCCTCTCCATCTCTCTTTCTGTCCTCCGTATCCATCTCTCTTTCTGTCCTCCGTCTCCATCTCTCTTTCTGTTCTCCCTCTCCATCTCTCTTTCTGTCCTCCGTCTCCATCTCTCTTTCTGTCCTCCGTCTCCATCTCTCTTTCTGTCCTCCGTCTCCATCTCTCTTTCTGTTCTCCCTCTCCATCTCTCTTTCTGTTCTCCCTCTCCATCTCTTTTTCTGTCCTCCGTCTCCATCTCTCTCTCTGTCCTCCGTCTCCATCTCTCTTTCTGTCCTCCGTCTCCATCTCTCTTTCTGTTCTCCGTCTCCATCTCTCTTTCTGTTCTCCGTCTCCATCTCTCTTTCTGTTCTCCCTCTTCATCTCTCTTTCTGTTCTCCCTCTCCATCTCTCTTTCTGTCCTCCGTCTCCATCTCTCTTTCTGTCCTCCGTCTCCATCTCTCTTTCTGTCCTCCGTCTCCATCTCTCTTTCTGTTCTCCCTCTCCATCTCTCTTTCTGTCCTCCGTCTCCATCTCTCTTTCTGTTCTAACTCTCCATCTCTCTTTCTCTGCTCCGTCTTCATCTCTCTATCTGTCCTCCGTCTCCATCTCTCTTTCTGTTCTCCCTCTCCATCTCTCTTTCTGTTCTCCCTCTCCATCTCTCTTTCTGTCCTCCGTCTCCATCTCTCTTTCTGTCCTCCGTCTCCATCTCTCTTTCTGTCCTCCATCTCCATCTCTCTTTCTGTTCTCCGTCTCATCTCTCTTTCTGTTCTCCCTCTTCATCTCTCTTTCTGTTCTCCGTCTCCATCTCTCTTTCTGTCCTCCGTCTCCATCTCTCTTTCTGTCCTCCGTCTCCATCTCTCTTTCTGTTCTCCCTCTCCATCTCTCTTTCTGTCCTCCGTCTCCATCTCTCTTTCTGTTCTCCCTCTCCATCTCTCTTTCTGTCCTCCGTCTCCATCTCTCTTTCTGTCCTCCGTCTCCATCTCTCTTTCTGTCCTCCGTCTCCATCTCTCTTTCTGTTCTCCCTCTCCATCTCTCTTTCTGTTCTCCCTCTCCATCTCTCTTTCTGTCCTCCGTCTCCATCTCTCTTTCTGTCCTCCGTCTCCATCTCTCTTTCTGTCCTCCGTCTCCATCTCTCTTTCTGTTCTCCCTCTCCATCTCTCTTTCTGTTCTCCCTCTCCATCTCTCTTTCTCTTCTCCCTCTCCATCTCTCTCTCTGTCCTCCTTCTCCATCTCTCTCTCTGTCCTCCCTCTCCATCTCTCTATCTGTTTTCCGTCTCCATCTCTCTCTTTGTCCTCCCTCTCCATCTCTCTGTCCTCCCTCTCCATCTCTTTCTATGTCCTCCCTCTCCATCTCTCTCTCTGTCCTCCCTCTCCATTTCTCTCTCTGTCCTCCCTCTCCATCTCTCTCTGTCCTCCCTCTCTGTCTCTCTCTGTCCTCCGTCTCCATCTCTCTCTCTGTCCTCCCTCTCTGTCTCTCTCTCTGTCCTCCGTCTCCATCTCTCTCTCGGTCCTCCCTCTCGGTCTCTCTCTGTACTCCATCTCTATCTCTCTCTCTGTCCTCCGTCTCCATCTCTCTTTCTGTCCTCCGTCTCCATCTCTCTTTCTGTTCTCCCTCTCCATCTCTCTTTCTGTCCTCCGTCTCCATCTCTCTTTCTGTTCTCCCTCTCCATCTCTCTTTCTGTCCTCCGTCTCCATCTCTCTTTCTGTCCTCCGTCTCCATCTCTCTTTCTGTCCTCCGTCTCCATCTCTCTTTCTGTTCTCCCTCTCCATCTCTCTTTCTGTTCTCCCTCTCCATCTCTCTTTCTGTCCTCCGTCTCCATCTCTCTTTCTGTCCTCCGTCTCCATCTCTCTTTCTGTCCTCCGTCTCCATCTCTCTTTCTGTTCTCCCTCTCCATCTCTCTTTCTGTTCTCCCTCTCCATCTCTCTTTCTCTTCTCCCTCTCCATCTCTCTCTCTGTCCTCCTTCTCCATCTCTCTCTCTGTCCTCCCTCTCCATCTCTCTATCTGTTTTCCGTCTCCATCTCTCTCTTTGTCCTCCCTCTCCATCTCTCTGTCCTCCCTCTCCATCTCTTTCTATGTCCTCCCTCTCCATCTCTCTCTCTGTCCTCCCTCTCCATTTCTCTCTCTGTCCTCCCTCTCCATCTCTCTCTGTCCTCCCTCTCTGTCTCACTCTGTCCTCCGTCTCCATCTCTCTCTCTGTCCTCCCTCTCTGTCTCTCTCTCTGTCCTCCGTCTCCATCTCTCTCTCGGTCCTCCCTCTCGGTCTCTCTCTGTACTCCATCTCTATCTCTCTCTCTGTCCTCCGTCTCCATCTCTCTTTCTGTCCTCCGTCTCCATCTCTCTTTCTGTTCTCCCTCTCCATCTCTCTTTCTGTCCTCCGTCTCCATCTCTCTTTCTGTTCTCCCTCTCCATCTCTCTTTCTGTCCTCCGTCTCCATCTCTCTTTCTGTCCTCCGTCTCCATCTCTCTTTCTGTCCTCCGTCTCCATCTCTCTTTCTGTTCTCCCTCTCCATCTCTCTTTCTGTTCTCCCTCTCCATCTCTCTTTCTGTCCTCCGTCTCCATCTCTCTTTCTGTCCTCCGTCTCCATCTCTCTTTCTGTCCTCCGTCTCCATCTCTCTTTCTGTTCTCCCTCTCCATCTCTCTTTCTGTTCTCCCTCTCCATCTCTCTTTCTCTTCTCCCTCTCCATCTCTCTCTCTGTCCTCCTTCTCCATCTCTCTCTCTGTCCTCCCTCTCCATCTCTCTATCTGTTTTCCGTCTCCATCTATCTCTTTGTCCTCCCTCTCCATCTCTCTGTCCTCCCTCTACATCTCTTTCTATGTCCTCCCTCTCCATCTCTCTCTCTGTCCTCCCTCTCCATTTCTCTCTCTGTCCTCCCTCTCCATCTCTCTTTCTGTCCTCCCTCTCTGTCTCTCTCTGTCCTCAGTCTCCATCTCTCTCTCTGTCCTCCCTCTCTGTCTCTCTCTCTGTCCTCCGTCTCCATCTCTCTCTCGGTCCTCCCTCTCGGTCGCTCTCTGTACTCCATCTCTATCTCTCTCTCTGTCCTCCGTCTCCATCGCTGTCTTTCTGTCCTCCATCTCCATCTCTCTCTTTCCGTCCTCTCTCTACATCTCTCTTTCTGTCCTCCGTCTCATCTCTCTTTATGTCCTCCGTCTCATCTCTCTTTCTGTCCTCCGTCTCCATCTCTCTTTCCGTCCTCCCTCTCCATCTCTCTTTCTGTCCTCCGTCTCATCTCTCTTTCCGTCCTCCCTCTACATCTCTCTTTCTGTCCTCTGTCTCATCTCTCTTTCCGTCCTCCATCTACATCTCTATTTCTGTCCTCCGTCTCCATCTCTCTTTCTGTCCTCCGTCTCCATCTCTCTCTTTCTGTCCTCCCTCTACATCTCTCTTTCTGTCCTCCATCTCCATCTCTCTCTTTCCGTCCTCCCTCTCCATCTCTCTTTCTGTCCTCCGTCTCCATCTCTCTTTCTGTCCTCCGTCTCCATCTCTCTTTCTGTCCTCCGTCTCCATCTCTCTTTCTGTTCTCCCTCTCCATCTCTTTTTCTGTTCTCCCTCTCCATCTCTCTTTCTGTCCTCCGTCTCCATCTCTCTTTCTGTTCTCCCTCTCCATCTCTCTTTCTGTTCTCCCTCTCCATCTCTCTTTCTGTCCTCCGTCTCCATCTCTCTTTCTGTCCTCCGTCTCCATCTCTCTTTCTGTCCTCCGTCTCCATCTCTCTTTCTGTCCTCCGTCTCCATCTCACTTTCTGTTCTCCCTCTCCATCTCTCTTTCTGTTCTCCCTCTCCATCTCTCTTTCTGTCCTCCGTCTCCATCTCTCTTTCTGTCCTCCGTCTCCATCTCTCTTTCTGTCCTCCGTCTCCATCTCTCTTTCTGTTCTCCCTCTCCATCTCTCTTTCTGTTCTCCCTCTCCATCTCTTTTTCTGTCCTCCGTCTCCATCTCTCTCTCTGTCCTCCATCTCCATCTCTCTTTCTGTCCTCCGTCTCCATCTCTCTTTCTGTTCTCCGTCTCCATCTCTCTTTCTGTTCTCCCTCTTCATCTCTCTTTCTGTTCACCCTCTCCATCTCTCTTTCTGTCCTCCGTCTCCATCTCTCTTTCTGTCCTCCGTCTCCATCTCTCTTTCTGTCCTCCGTCTCCATCGCTGTCTTTCTGTCCTCCATCTCCATCTCTCTCTTTCCGTCCTCCCTCTACATCTCTCTTTCTGTCCTCCGTCTCATCTCTCTTTATGTCCTCCGTCTCATCTCTCTTTCTGTCCTCCGTCTCCATCTCTCTTTCCGTCCTCCCTCTCCATCTCTCTTTCTGTCCTCCGTCTCATCTCTCTTTCCGTCCTCCCTCTACATCTCTCTTTCTGTCCTCCGTCTCATCTCTCTTTCCGTCCTCCATCTACATCTCTCTTTCTGTCCTCCGTCTCCATCTCTCTTTCTGTCCTCCGTCTCCATCTCTCTCTTTCTGTCCTCCCTCTACATCTCTCTTTCTGTCCTCCATCTCCATCTCTCTCTTTCCGTCCTCCCTCTCCATCTCTCTTTCTGTCCTCCGTCTCCATCTCTCTTTCTGTCCTCCATCTCCATCTCTCTTTCTGTCCTCCGTCTCCATCTCTCTTTCTGTTCTCCCTCTCCATCTCTTTTTCTCTTCTCCCTCTCCATCTCTCTTTCTGTCCTCCGTCTCCATCTCTCTTTCTGTCCTCCGTCTCACCTCTCTTTCTGTCCTCCGTCTCCATCTCTCTTTCTGTCCTCCGTCTCCATCTCTCTTTCTGTTCTCCCTCTCCATCTCTCTTTCTGTTCTCCCTCTCGATCTATTTTTCTGTCCTCCGTCTCCATCTCTCTCTGTCCTCCGTCTCCATCTCTCTTTCTGTCCTCCGTCTCCATCTCACTTTCTGTACTCCGTCTCCATCTCTCTTTCTGTTCTCCCTCTTCATCTCTCTTTCTCTTCTCCCTCTCCATCTCTCTTTCTGTCCTCCGTCTCCATCTCTCTTTCTGTCCTCCGTCTCCATCTCTCTTTCTGTCCTCCGTCTCCATCTCTCTTTCTGGTCTCCCTCTCCATCTCTCTTTCTGTCCTCCGTCTCCATCTCTCTTTCTGTCCTCCGTCTCCATCTCTCTTTCTGTTCTCCCTCTCCATCTCTCTTTCTGTTCTCCCTCTCCATCTCTCTTTCTGTCCTCCGTCTTCATCTCTCTTTCTGTCCTCCGTCTCCATCTCTCTTTCTGTCCTCCGTCTCCATCTCTCTTTCTGTTCTCCCTCTCCATCTCTCTTTCTGTTCTCCCTCTCCATCTCTCTTTCTCTTCTCCCTCTCCATCTCTCTTTCTGTCCTCCGTCTCCATCTCTCTTTCCGTCCTCCGTCTCCATCTCTCCTTGCGTCCTCCGTCTCCATCTCTCTTTCTGTTCTCCCTCTCCATCTCTCTTTCTGTTCTCCCTCTCCATCTCTCTTTCTGTTCTCCCTCTCCATCTCTCTTTCTGTCCTCCGTCTCCATCTCTCTTTCTGTCCTCCGTCTCCATCTCTCTTTCTGTCCTCCGTCTCATCTCTCTTTCTGTCCTCCGTCTCCATCTCTCTTTCTGTTCTCCCTCTCCATCTCTCTTTCTGTTCTCCCTCTCCATCTCTCTTTCTCTTCTCCCTCTCCATCTCTCTCTCTGTCCTCCTTCTACATCTCTCTCTCTGTCCTCCCTCTCCATCTCTCTTTCTGTCCTCCGTCTCATCTCTCTTTCCGTCCTCCCTCTACATCTCTCTTTCTGTCCTCCGTCTCATCTCTCTTTCCGTCCTCCATCTACATCTCTCTTTCTGTCCTCCGTCTCCATCTCTCTTTCTGTCCTCCGTCTCCATCTCTCTTTCTGTCCTCCGTCTCCATCGCTGTCTTTCTGTCCTCCATCTCTATCTCTCTCTTTCCGTCCTCCCTCTACATCTCTCTTTCTGTCCTCCGTCTCATCTCTCTTTATGTCCTCCGTCTCATCTCTCTTTCTGTCCTCCGTCTCCATCTCTCTTTCCGTCCTCCCTCTACATCTCTCTTTCTGTCCTCCGTCTCATCTCTCTTTCCGTCCTCCCTCTACATCTCTCTTTCTGTCCTCCGTCTCCATCTCTCTTTCCGTCCTCCATCTATATCTCTCTTTCTGTCCTCCGTCTCCATCTCTCTCTTTCTGTCCTCCCTCTACATCTCTCTTTCTGTCCTCCATCTCCATCTCTCTCTTTCCGTCCTCCCTCTCCATCTCTCTTTCTGTCCTCCGTCTCCATCTCTCTTTCTGTCCTCCGTCTCCATCTCTCTTTCTGTCCTCCGTCTCCATCTCTCTTTCTGTTCTCCCTCTCCATCTCTTTTTCTCTTCTCCCTCTCCATCTCTCTTTCTGTCCTCCGTCTCCATCTCTCTTTCTGTCCTCCGTCTCCATCTCTCTTTCTGTCCTCCGTCTCCATCTCTCTTTCTGTCCTCCGTCTCCATCTCTCTTTCTGTTCTCCCTCTCCATCTCTCTTTCTGTTCTCCCTCTCGATCTCTATTTCTGTCCTCCGTCTCCATCTCTCTCTCTGTCCTCCGTCTCCATCTCTCTTTCTGTCCTCCGTCTCCATCTCTCTTTCTGTTCTCCGTCTCCATCTCTCTTTCTGTTCTCCCTCTTCATCTCTCTTTCTCTTCTCCCTCTCCATCTCTCTTTCTGTCCTCCGTCTCCATCTCTCTTTCTGTCCTCCGTCTCAATCTCTCTTTCTGTCCTCCGTCTCCATCTCTCTTTCTGGTCTCCCTCTCCATCTCTCTTTCTGTCCTCCGTCTCCAGCTCTCTTTCTGTCCTCCGTCTCCATCTCTCTTTCTGTTCTCCCTCTCCATCTCTCTTTCTGTTCTCCCTCTCCATCTCTCTTTCTGTCCTCCGTCTCCATCTCTCTTTCTGTCCTCCGTCTCCATCTCTCTTTCTGTCCTCCGTCTCCATCTCTCTTTCTGTTCTCCCTCTCCATCTTTCTTTCTGTTCTCCCTCTCCATCTCTCTTTCTCTTCTCCCTCTCCATCTCTCTTTCTGTCCTCCGTCTCCATCTCTCTTTCCGTCCTCCGTCTCCATCTCTCCTTGCGTCCTCCGTCTCCATCTCTCTTTCTGTTCTCCCTCTCCATCTCTCTTTCTGTTCTCCCTCTCCATCTCTCTTTCTGTTCTCCCTCTCCATCTCTCTTTCTGTCCTCCGTCTCCATCTCTCTTTCTGTTCTCCCTCTCCATCTCTCTTTCTGTTCTCCATCTCCATCTCTCTTTCTGTCCTCCGTCTCCATCTCTCTTTCTGTCCTCCATCTCCATCTCTCTTTCTGTCCTCCGTCTCATCTCTCTTTCTGTCCTCCGTCTCCATCTCTCTTTCTGTTCTCCGTCTCCATCTCTCTTTCTGTTCTCCCTCTCCATCTCTCTTTCTGTTCTCCCTCTCCATCTCTCTTTCTGTCCTCCGTCTCCATCTCTCTTTCTGTTCTCCCTCTCCATCTCTCTTTCTGGTCTCCGTCTCCATCTCTCTTTCTGTTCTCCATCTCTCTTTCTGTCCTCCGTCTCCATCTCTCTTTCTGTTCTCCATCTCTCTTTCTGTCCTCCGTCTCCATCTCTCTTTCTGTTCTCCCTCTCCATCTCTCTTTCTGTTCTCCCTCTCCATCTCTCTTTCTCTTCTCCCTCTCCATCTCTCTCTCTGTCCTCCTTCTCCATCTCTCTCTCTGTCCTCCCTCTCCATCTCTCTATCTGTTTTCCGTCTCCATCTATCTCTTTGTCCTCCCTCTCCATCTCTCTGTCCTCCCTCTCCATCTCTTTCTATGTCCTCCCTCTCCATCTCTCTCTCTGTCCTCCCTCTCCATTTCTCTCTCTGTCCTCCCTCTCCATCTCTCTCTGTCCTCCCTCTCTGTCTCTCTCTGTCCTCCGTCTCCATCTCTCTCTCTGTCCTCCCTCTCTGTCTCTCTCTCTGTCCTCCGTCTCCATCTCTCTCTCGGTCCTCCCTCTCGGTCTCTCTCTGTACTCCATCTCTATCTCTCTCTCTGTCCTCCGTCTCCATCTCTCTTTCTGTCCTCCGTCTCCATCTCTCTTTCTGTTCTCCCTCTCCATCTCTCTTTCTGTCCTCCATCTCCATCTCTCTTTCTGTTCTCCCTCTCCATCTCTCTTTCTGTCCTCCGTCTCCATCTCTCTTTCTGTCCTCCGTCTCCATCTCTCTTTCTGTCCTCCGTCTCCATCTCTCTTTCTGTTCTCCCTCTCCATCTCTCTTTCTGTTCTCCCTCTCCATCTCTCTTTCTGTCCTCCGTCTCCATCTCTCTTTCTGTCCTCCGTCTCCATCTCTCTTTCTGTCCTCCGTCTCCATCTCTCTTTCTGTTCTCCCTCTCCATCTCTCTTTCTGTTCTCCCTCTCCATCTCTCTTTCTCTTCTCCCTCTCCATCTCTCTCTCTGTCCTCCTTCTCCATCTCTCTCTCTGTCCTCCCTCTCCATCTCTCTATCTGTTTTCCGTCTCCATCTATCTCTTTGTCCTCCCTCTCCATCTCTCTGTCCTCCCTCTACATCTCTTTCTATGTCCTCCCTCTCCATCTCTCTCTCTGTCCTCCCTCTCCATTTCTCTCTCTGTCCTCCCTCTCCATCTCTCTCTGTCCTCCCTCTCTGTCTCTCTCTGTCCTCAGTCTCCATCTCTCTCTCTGTCCTCCCTCTCTGTCTCTCTCTCTGTCCTCCGTCTCCATCTCTCTCTCGGTCCTCCCTCTCGGTCGCTCTCTGTACTCCATCTCTATCTCTCTCTCTGTCCTCCGTCTCCATCGCTGTCTTTCTGTCCTCCATCTCCATCTCTCTCTTTCCGTCCTCTCTCTACATCTCTCTTTCTGTCCTCCGTCTCATCTCTCTTTATGTCCTCCGTCTCATCTCTCTTTCTGTCCTCAGTCTCCATCTCTCTTTCTGTTCTCCCTCTCCATCTTTCTTTCTGTTCTCCCTCTCCATCTCTCTTTCTCTTCTCCCTCTCCATCTCTCTTTCTGTCCTCCGTCTCCATCTCTCTTTCCGTCCTCCGTCTCCATCTCTCCTTGCGTCCTCCGTCTCCATCTCTCTTTCTGTTCTCCCTCTCCATCTCTCTTTCTGTTCCCCCTCTCCATCTCTCTTTCTGTTCTCCCTCTCCATCTCTCTTTCTGTCCTCCGTCTCCATCTCTCTTTCTGTTCTCCCTCTCCATCTCTCTTTCTGTTCTCCATCTCCATCTCTCTTTCTGTCCTCCGTCTCCATCTCTCTTTCTGTCCTCCATCTCCATCTCTCTTTCTGTCCTCCGTCTCATCTCTCTTTCTGTCCTCCGTCTCCATCTCTCTTTCTGTTCTCCGTCTCCATCTCTCTTTCTGTTCTCCCTCTCCATCTCTCTTTCTGTTCTCCCTCTCCATCTCTCTTTCTGTCCTCCGTCTCCATCTCTCTTTCTGTTCTCCCTCTCCATCTCTCTTTCTGGTCTCCGTCTCCATCTCTCTTTCTGTTCTCCATCTCTCTTTCTGTCCTCCGTCTCCATCTCTCTTTCTGTTCTCCATCTCTCTTTCTGTCCTCCGTCTCCATCTCTCTTTCTGTTCTCCCTCTCCATCTCTCTTTCTGGTCTCCGTCTCCATCTCTCTTTCTCTTCTCCCTCTCCATCTCTCTCTCTGTCCTCCTTCTCCATCTCTCTCTCTGTCCTCCCTCTCCATCTCTCTATCTGTTTTCCGTCTCCATCTATCTCTTTGTCCTCCCTCTCCATCTCTCTGTCCTCCCTCTCCATCTCTTTCTATGTCCTCCCTCTCCATCTCTCTCTCTGTCCTCCCTCTCCATTTCTCTCTCTGTCCTCCCTCTCCATCTCTCTCTGTCCTCCCTCTCTGTCTCTCTCTGTCCTCCGTCTCCATCTCTCTCTCTGTCCTCCCTCTCTGTCTCTCTCTCTGTCCTCCGTCTCCATCTCTCTCTCGGTCCTCCCTCTCGGTCTCTCTCTGTACTCCATCTCTATCTCTCTCTCTGTCCTCCGTCTCCATCTCTCTTTCTGTCCTCCGTCTCCATCTCTCTTTCTGTTCTCCCTCTCCATCTCTCTTTCTGTCCTCCGTCTCCATCTCTCTTTCTGTTCTCCCTCTCCATCTCTCTTTCTGTCCTCCGTCTCCATCTCTCTTTCTGTCCTCCGTCTCCATCTCTCTTTCTGTCCTCCGTCTCCATCTCTCTTTCTGTTCTCCCTCTCCATCTCTCTTTCTGTTCTCCCTCTCCATCTCTCTTTCTGTCCTCCGTCTCCATCTCTCTTTCTGTCCTCCGTCTCCATCTCTCTTTCTGTCCTCCGTCTCCATCTCTCTTTCTGTTCTCCCTCTCCATCTCTCTTTCTGTTCTCCCTCTCCATCTCTCTTTCTCTTCTCCCTCTCCATCTCTCTCTCTGTCCTCCTTCTCCATCTCTCTCTCTGTCCTCCCTCTCCATCTCTCTATCTGTTTTCCGTCTCCATCTATCTCTTTGTCCTCCCTCTCCATCTCTCTGTCCTCCCTCTACATCTCTTTCTATGTCCTCCCTCTCCATCTCTCTCTCTGTCCTCCCTCTCCATTTCTCTCTCTGTCCTCCCTCTCCATCTCTCTCTGTCCTCCCTCTCTGTCTCTCTCTGTCCTCAGTCTCCATCTCTCTCTCTGTCCTCCCTCTCTGTCTCTCTCTCTGTCCTCCGTCTCCATCTCTCTCTCGGTCCTCCCTCTCGGTCGCTCTCTGTACTCCATCTCTATCTCTCTCTCTGTCCTCCGTCTCCATCGCTGTCTTTCTGTCCTCCATCTCCATCTCTCTCTTTCCGTCCTCTCTCTACATCTCTCTTTCTGTCCTCCGTCTCATCTCTCTTTATGTCCTCCGTCTCATCTCTCTTTCTGTCCTCCGTCTCCATCTCTCTTTCCGTCCTCCCTCTCCATCTCTCTTTCTGTCCTCCGTCTCATCTCTCTTTCCGTCCTCCCTCTACATCTCTCTTTCTGTCCTCTGTCTCATCTCTCTTTCCGTCCTCCATCTACATCTCTATTTCTGTCCTCCGTCTCCATCTCTCTTTCTGTCCTCCGTCTCCATCTCTCTCTTTCTGTCCTCCCTCTACATCTCTCTTTCTGTCCTCCATCTCCATCTCTCTCTTTCCGTCCTCCCTCTCCATCTCTCTTTCTGTCCTCCGTCTCCATCTCTCTTTCTGTCCTCCGTCTCCATCTCTCTTTCTGTCCTCCGTCTCCATCTCTCTTTCTGTTCTCCCTCTCCATCTCTTTTTCTGTTCTCCCTCTCCATCTCTCTTTCTGTCCTCCGTCTCCATCTCTCTTTCTGTTCTCCCTCTCCATCTCTCTTTCTGTTCTCCCTCTCCATCTCTCTTTCTGTCCTCCGTCTCCATCTCTCTTTCTGTCCTCCGTCTCCATCTCTCTTTCTGTCCTCCGTCTCCATCTCTCTTTCTGTCCTCCGTCTTCATCTCTCTTTCTGTTCTCCCTCTCCATCTCTCTTTCTGTTCTCCCTCTCCATCTCTCTTTCTGTCCTCCGTCTCCATCTCTCTTTCTGTCCTCCGTCTCCATCTCTCTTTCTGTCCTCCGTCTCCATCTCTCTTTCTGTTCTCCCTCTCCATCTCTCTTTCTGTTCTCCCTCTCCATCTCTTTTTCTGTCCTCCGTCTCCATCTCTCTCTCTGTCCTCCATCTCCATCTCTCTTTCTGTCCTCCGTCTCCATCTCTCTTTCTGTTCTCCGTCTCCATCTCTCTTTCTGTTCTCCCTCTTCATCTCTCTTTCTGTTCACCCTCTCCATCTCTCTTTCTGTCCTCCGTCTCCATCTCTCTTTCTGTCCTCCGTCTCCATCTCTCTTTCTGTCCTCCGTCTCCATCGCTGTCTTTCTGTCCTCCATCTCCATCTCTCTCTTTCCGTCCTCCCTCTACATCTCTCTTTCTGTCCTCCGTCTCATCTCTCTTTATGTCCTCCGTCTCATCTCTCTTTCTGTCCTCCGTCTCCATCTCTCTTTCCGTCCTCCCTCTCCATCTCTCTTTCTGTCCTCCGTCTCATCTCTCTTTCCGTCCTCCCTCTACATCTCTCTTTCTGTCCTCCGTCTCATCTCTCTTTCCGTCCTCCATCTACATCTCTCTTTCTGTCCTCCGTCTCCATCTCTCTTTCTGTCCTCCGTCTCCATCTCTCTCTTTCTGTCCTCCCTCTACATCTCTCTTTCTGTCCTCCATCTCCATCTCTCTCTTTCCGTCCTCCCTCTCCATCTCTCTTTCTCTCCTCCGTCTCCATCTCTCTTTCTGTCCTCCATCTCCATCTCTCTTTCTGTCCTCCGTCTCCATCTCTCTTTCTGTTCTCCCTCTCCATCTCTTTTTCTCTTCTCCCTCTCCATCTCTCTTTCTGTCCTCCGTCTCCATCTCTCTTTCTGTCCTCCGTCTCATCTCTCTTTCTGTCCTCCGTCTCCATCTCTCTTTCTGTCCTCCGTCTCCATCTCTCTTTCTGTTCTCCCTCTCCATCTCTCTTTCTGTTCTCCCTCTCGATCTCTTTTTCTGTCCTCCGTCTCCATCTCTCTCTGTCCTCCGTCTCCATCTCTCTTTCTGTCCTCCGTCTCCATCTCACTTTCTGTACTCCGTCTCCATCTCTCTTTCTGTTCTCCCTCTTCATCTCTCTTTCTCTTCTCCCTCTCCATCTCTCTTTCTGTCCTCCGTCTCCATCTCTCTTTCTGTCCTCCGTCTCCATCTCTCTTTCTGTCCTCCGTCTCCATCTCTCTTTCTGGTCTCCCTCTCCATCTCTCTTTCTGTCCTCCGTCTCCATCTCTCTTTCTGTCCTCCGTCTCCATCTCTCTTTCTGTTCTCCCTCTCCATCTCTCTTTCTGTTCTCCCTCTCCATCTCTCTTTCTGTCCTCCGTCTTCATCTCTCTTTCTGTCCTCCGTCTCCATCTCTCTTTCTGTCCTCCGTCTCCATCTCTCTTTCTGTTCTCCCTCTCCATCTCTCTTTCTGTTCTCCCTCTCCATCTCTCTTTCTCTTCTCCCTCTCCATCTCTCTTTCTGTCCTCCGTCTCCATCTCTCTTTCCGTCCTCCGTCTCCATCTCTCCTTGCGTCCTCCGTCTCCATCTCTCTTTCTGTTCTCCCTCTCCATCTCTCTTTCTGTTCTCCCTCTCCATCTCTCTTTCTGTTCTCCCTCTCCATCTCTCTTTCTGTCCTCCGTCTCCATCTCTCTTTCTGTCCTCCGTCTCCATCTCTCTTTCTGTCCTCCGTCTCATCTCTCTTTCTGTCCTCCGTCTCCATCTCTCTTTCTGTTCTCCCTCTCCATCTCTCTTTCTGTTCTCCCTCTCCATCTCTCTTTCTCTTCTCCCTCTCCATCTCTCTCTCTGTCCTCCTTCTCCATCTCTCTCTCTGTCCTCCCTCTCCATCTCTCTTTCTGTCCTCCGTCTCATCTCTCTTTCCGTCCTCCCTCTACATCTCTCTTTCTGTCCTCCGTCTCATCTCTCTTTCCGTCCTCCATCTACATCTCTCTTTCTGTCCTCCGTCTCCATCTCTCTTTCTGTCCTCCGTCTCCATCTCTCTTTCTGTCCTCCGTCTCCATCGCTGTCTTTCTGTCCTCCATCTCCATCTCTCTCTTTCCGTCCTCCCTCTACATCTCTCTTTCTGTCCTCCGTCTCATCTCTCTTTATGTCCTCCGTCTCATCTCTCTTTCTGTCCTCCGTCTCCATCTCTCTTTCCGTCCTCCCTCTCCATCTCTCTTTCTGTCCTCCGTCTCATCTCTCTTTCCGTCCTCCCTCTACATCTCTCTTTCTGTCCTCCGTCTCATCTCTCTTTCCGTCCTCCATCTACATCTCTCTTTCTGTCCTCCGTCTCCATCTCTCTTTCTGTCCTCCGTCTCCATCTCTCTCTTTCTGTCCTCCCTCTACATCTCTCTTTCTGTCCTCCATCTCCATCTCTCTCTTTCCGTCCTCCCTCTCCATCTCTCTTTCTGTCCTCCGTCTCCATCTCTCTTTCTGTCCTCCATCTCCATCTCTCTTTCTGTCCTCCGTCTCCATCTCTCTTTCTGTTCTCCCTCTCCATCTCTTTTTCTCTTCTCCCTCTCCATCTCTCTTTCTGTCCTCCGTCTCCATCTCTCTTTCTGTCCTCCGTCTCATCTCTCTTTCTGTCCTCCGTCTCCATCTCTCTTTCTGTCCTCCGTCTCCATCTCTCTTTCTGTTCTCCCTCTCCATCTCTCTTTCTGTTCTCCCTCTCGATCTCTTTTTCTGTCCTCCGTCTCCATCTCTCTCTGTCCTCCGTCTCCATCTCTCTTTCTGTCCTCCGTCTCCATCTCTCTTTCTGTACTCCGTCTCCATCTCTCTTTCTGTTCTCCCTCTTCATCTCTCTTTCTCTTCTCCCTCTCCATCTCTCTTTCTGTCCTCCGTCTCCATCTCTCTTTCTGTCCTCCGTCTCCATCTCTCTTTCTGTCCTCCGTCTCCATCTCTCTTTCTGGTCTCCCTCTCCATCTCTCTTTCTGTCCTCCGTCTCCATCTCTCTTTCTGTCCTCCGTCTCCATCTCTCTTTCTGTCCTCCGTCTCCATCTCTCTTTCTGTTCTCCCTCTCCATCTCTCTTTCTGTCCTCCGTCTTCATCTCTCTTTCTGTCCTCCGTCTCCATCTCTCTTTCTGTCCTCCGTCTCCATCTCTCTTTCTGTCCTCCGTCTCCATCTCTCTTTCTGTTCTCCCTCTCCATCTCTCTTTCTCTTCTCCCTCTCCATCTCTCTTTCTGTCCTCCGTCTCCATCTCTCTTTCCGTCCTCCGTCTCCATCTCTCCTTGCGTCCTCCGTCTCCATCTCTCTTTCTGTTCTCCCTCTCCATCTCTCTTTCTGTTCTCCCTCTCCATCTCTCTTTCTGTTCTCCCTCTCCATCTCTCTTTCTGTCCTCCGTCTCCATCTCTCTTTCTGTCCTCCGTCTCCATCTCTCTTTCTGTCCTCCGTCTCATCTCTCTTTCTGTCCTCCGTCTCCATCTCTCTTTCTGTTCTCCCTCTCCATCTCTCTTTCTGTTCTCCCTCTCCATCTCTCTTTCTCTTCTCCCTCTCCATCTCTCTCTCTGTCCTCCTTCTCCATCTCTCTCTCTGTCCTCCCTCTCCATCTCTCTTTCTGTCCTCCGTCTCATCTCTCTTTCCGTCCTCCCTCTACATCTCTCTTTCTGTCCTCCGTCTCATCTCTCTTTCCGTCCTCCATCTACATCTCTCTTTATGTCCTCCGTCTCCATCTCTCTTTCTGTCCTCCGTCTCCATCTCTCTCTCTCTTTCTGTCCTCCCTCTACATCTCTCTTTCTGTCCTCCATCTCCATCTCTTTCTTTCTGTCCTCCCTCTCCATCTCTCTTTCTGGTCTCCCTCTCCATCTCTCTTTCTGTCCTCCGTCTCCATCTCTCTTTCTGTCCTCCGTCTCCATCTCTCTTTCTGTTCTCCCTCTCCATCTCTCTTTCTGTCCTCCGTCTCCATCTCTCTTTCTGTCCTCCGTCTCCATCTCTCTTTCTGTTCTCCCTCTCCATCTCTCTTTCTGTTCTCCCTCTCCATCTCTCTTTCTGTCCTCCGTCTTCATCTCTCTTTCTGTCCTCCGTCTCCATCTCTCTTTCTGTCCTCCGTCTCCATCTCTCTTTCTGTTCTCCCTCTCCATCTCTCTTTCTGTTCTCCCTCTCCATCTCTCTTTCTCTTCTCCCTCTCCATCTCTCTTTCTGTCCTCCGTCTCCATCTCTCTTTCCGTCCTCCGTCTCCATCTCTCCTTGCGTCCTCCGTCTCCATCTCTCTTTCTGTTCTCCCTCTCCATCTCTCTTTCTGTTCTCCCTCTCCATCTCTCTTTCTGTTCTCCCTCTCCATCTCTCTTTCTGTCCTCCGTCTCCATCTCTCTTTCTGTCCTCCGTCTCCATCTCTCTTTCTGTCCTCCATCTCCATCTCTCTTTCTGTCCTCCGTCTCCATCTCTCTTTCTGTTCTCCCTCTCCATCTCTCTTTCTGTTCTCCCTCTCCATCTCTCTTTCTGTCCTCCGTCTCCATCTCTCTTTCTGTCCTCCGTCTCCATCTCTCTTTCTGTCCTCCGTCTCCATCTCTCTTTCTGTTCTCCCTCTCCATCTCTCTTTCTGTTCTCCCTCTCCATCTCTTTTTCTGTCCTCCGTCTCAATCTCTCTCTCTGTCCTCCATCTCCATCTCTCTTTTTGTCCTCCGTCTCATCTCTCTTTCTGTTCTCCGTCTCCATCTCTCTTTCTGTTCTCCCTCTTCATCTCTCTTTCTGTTCACCCTCTCCATCTCTCTTTCTGTCCTCCGTCTCCATCTCTCTTTCTGTCCTCCGTCTCCATCTCTCTTTCTGTCCTCCGTCTCCATCGCTGTCTTTCTGTCCTCCATCTCCATCTCTCTCTTTCCGTCCTCCCTCTACATCTCTCTTTCTGTCCTCCGTCTCATCTCTCTTTATGTCCTCCGTCTCATCTCTCTTTCTGTCCTCCGTCTCCATCTCTCTTTCCGTCCTCCCTCTCCATCTCTCTTTCTGTCCTCCGTCTCATCTCTCTTTCCGTCCTCCCTCTACATCTCTCTTTCTGTCCTCCGTCTCATCTCTCTTTCCGTCCTCCATCTACATCTCTCTTTCTGTCCTCCGTCTCCATCTCTCTTTCTGTCCTCCGTCTCCATCTCTCTCTTTCTGTCCTCCCTCTACATCTCTCTTTCTGTCCTCCATCTCCATCTCTCTCTTTCCGTCCTCCCTCTCCATCTCTCTTTCTGTCCTCCGTCTCCATCTCTCTTTCTGTCCTCCATCTCCATCTCTCTTTCTGTCCTCCGTGTCCATCTCTCTTTCTGTTCTCCCTCTCCATCTCTTTTTCTCTTCTCCCTCTCCATCTCTCTTTCTGTCCTCCGTCTCCATCTCTCTTTCTGTCCTCCGTCTCATCTCTCTTTCTGTCCTCCGTCTCCATCTCTCTTTCTGTCCTCCGTCTCCATCTCTCTTTCTGTTCTCCCTCTCCATCTCTCTTTCTGTCCTCCGTCTCCATCTCTCTTTCTGTCCTCCGTCTCCATCTCTCTTTCTGTTCTCCCTCTCCATCTCTCTTTCTGTTCTCCCTCTCCATCTCTCTTTCTGTCCTCCGTCTTCATCTCTCTTTCTGTCCTCCGTCTCCATCTCTCTTTCTGTCCTCCGTCTCCATCTCTCTTTCTGTTCTCCCTCTCCATCTCTCTTTCTGTTCTCCCTCTCCATCTCTCTTTCTCTTCTCCCTCTCCATCTCTCTTTCTGTCCTCCGTCTCCATCTCTCTTTCCGTCCTCCGTCTCCATCTCTCCTTGCGTCCTCCGTCTCCATCTCTCTTTCTGTTCTCCCTCTCCATCTCTCTTTCTGTTCTCCCTCTCCATCTCTCTTTCTGTTCTCCCTCTCCATCTCTCTTTCTGTCCTCCGTCTCCATCTCTCTTTCTGTCCTCCGTCTCCATCTCTCTTTCTGTCCTCCGTCTCCATCTCTCTTTCTGTCCTCCGTCTCCATCTCTCTTTCTGTTCTCCCTCTCCATCTCTCTTTCTGTTCTCCCTCTCCATCTCTCTTTCTGTCCTCCGTCTCCATCTCTCTTTCTGTCCTCCGTCTCCATCCCTCTTTCTGTCCTCCGTCTCCATCTCTCTTTCTGTTCTCCCTCTCCATCTCTCTTTCTGTTCTCCCTCTCCATCTCTTTTTCTGTCCTCCGTCTCAATCTCTCTCTCTGTCCTCCATCTCCATCTCTCTTTTTGTCCTCCGTCTCATCTCTCTTTCTGTTCTCCGTCTCCATCTCTCTTTCTGTTCTCCCTCTTCATCTCTCTTTCTGTTCACCCTCTCCATCTCTCTTTCTGTCCTCCGTCTCCATCTCTCTTTCTGTCCTCCGTCTCCATCTCTCTTTCTGTCCTCCGTCTCCATCGCTGTCTTTCTGTCCTCCATCTCCATCTCTCTCTTTCCGTCCTCCCTCTACATCTCTCTTTCTGTCCTCCGTCTCATCTCTCTTTATGTCCTCCGTCTCATCTCTCTTTCTGTCCTCCGTCTCCATCTCTCTTTCCGTCCTCCCTCTCCATCTCTCTTTCTGTCCTCCGTCTCATCTCTCTTTCCGTCCTCCCTCTACATCTCTCTTTCTGTCCTCCGTCTCATCTCTCTTTCCGTCCTCCATCTACATCTCTCTTTCTGTCCTCTGTCTCCATCTCTCTTTCTGTCCTCCGTCTCCATCTCTCTCTTTCTGTCCTCCCTCTACATCTCTCTTTCTGTCCTCCATCTCCATCTCTCTCTTTCCGTCCTCCCTCTCCATCTCTCTTTCTGTCCTCCGTCTCCATCTCTCTTTCTGTCCTCCATCTCCATCTCTCTTTCTGTCCTCCGTCCCCATCTCTCTTTCTGTTCTCCCTCTCCATCTCTTTTTCTCTTCTCCCTCTCCATCTCTCTTTCTGTCCTCCGTCTCCATCTCTCTTTCTGTCCTCCGTCTCATCTCTCTTTCTGTCCTCCGTCTCCATCTCTCTTTCTGTCCTCCGTCTCCATCTCTCTTTCTGTTCTCCCTCTCCATCTCTCTTTCTGTTCTCCCTCTCGATCTCTTTTTCTGTCCTCCGTCCTCATCTCTCTCTCTGTCCTCCGTCTCCATCTCTCTATCTGTCCTCCGTCTCCATCTCTCTTTCTGTACTCCGTCTCCATCTCTCTTTCTGTTCTCCCTCTTCATCTCTCTTTCTCTTCTCCCTCTCCATCTCTCTTTCTGTCCTCCGTCTCCATCTCTCTTTCTGTCCTCCGTCTCCATCTCTCTTTCTGTCCTCCGTCTCCATCTCTCTTTCTGGTCTCCCTCTCCATCTCTCTTTCTGTCCTCCGTCTCCATCTCTCTTTCTGTCCTCCGTCTCCATCTCTCTTTCTGTTCTCCCTCTCCATCTCTCTTTCTGTTCTCCCTCTCCATCTCTCTTTCTGTCCTCCGTCTCCATCTCTCTTTCTGTTCTCCCTCTCCATCTCTCTTTCTGTTCTCCCTCTCCATCTCTCTTTCTCTTCTCCCTCTCCATCTCTCTTTCTGTCCTCCGTCTCCATCTCTCTTTCCGTCCTCCGTCTCCATCTCTCCTTGCGTCCTCCGTCTCCATCTCTCTTTCTGTTCTCCCTCTCCATCTCTCTTTCTGTTCTCCCTCTCCATCTCTCTTTCTGTTCTCCCTCTCCATCTCTCTTTCTGTCCTCCGTCTCCATGTCTCTTTCTGTTCTCCCTCTCCATCTCTCTTTCTGTTCTCCCTCTCCATCTCTCTTTCCATCCTCCGTCTCCATCTCTCTTTCTGTCCTCCGTCTCCATCTCTCTTTCTGTTCTCCGTCTCCATCTCTCTTTCTGTTCTCCCTCTCCATCTCTCTTTCTGTTCTCCCTCTCCATCTCTCTTTCTGTCCTCCGTCTCAATCTCTCTTTCTGTTCTCCCTCTCCATCTCTCTTTCTGGTCTCCGTCTCCATCTCTCTTTCTGTTCTCCATCTCTCTTTCTGTCCTCCGTCTCCATCTCTCTTTCTGTCCTCCGTCTCCATCTCTCTTTCTGTCCTCCGTCTCCATCTCTCTTTCTGTCCTCCGTCTCCATCTCTCTTTCTGTCCTCCGTCTCCATCTCTCTTTCTGTCCTCCGTCTCCATCGCTGTCTTTCTGTCCTCCATCTCCATCTCTCTCTTTCCGTCCTCCCTCTACATCTCTCTTTCTGTCCTCCGTCTCATCTCTCTTTATGTCCTCCGTCTCATCTCTCTTTCTGTCCTCCGTCTCCATCTCTCTTTCCGTCCTCCCTCTCCATCTCTCTTTCTGTCCTCCGTCTCATCTCTCTTTCCGTCCTCCCTCTACATCTCTCTTTCTGTCCTCCGTCTCATCTCTCTTTCCGTCCTCCATCTACATCTCTCTTTCTGTCCTCCGTCTCCATCTCTCTTTCTGTCCTCCGTCTCCATCTCTCTCTTTCTGTCCTCCCTCTACATCTCTCTTTCTGTCCTCCATCTCCATCTCTCTCTTTCCGTCCTCCCTCTCCATCTCTCTTTCTGTCCTCCGTCTCCATCTCTCTTTCTGTCCTCCATCTCCATCTCTCTTTCTGTCCTCCGTCTCCATCTCTCTTTCTGTTCTCCCTCTCCATCTCTTTTTCTCTTCTCCCTCTCCATCTCTCTTTCTGTCCTCCGTCTCCATCTCTCTTTCTGTCCTCCGTCTCATCTCTCTTTCTGTCCTCCGTCTCCATCTCTCTTTCTGTCCTCCGTCTCCATCTCTCTTTCTGTTCTCCCTCTCCATCTCTCTTTCTGTTCTCCCTCTCCATCTCTCTTTCTGTTCTCCCTCTCCATCTCTCTTTCTGTCCTCCGTCTCCATCTCTCTTTCTGTTCTCCCTCTCCATCTCTCTTTCTGTTCTCCATCTCCATCTCTCTTTCTGTCCTCCGTCTCCATCTCTCTTTCTGTCTTCCATCTCCATCTCTCTTTCTGTCCTCCGTCTCATCTCTCTTTCTGTCCTCCGTCTCCATCTCTCTTTCTGTTCTCCGTCTCCATCTCTCTTTCTGTTCTCCCTCTCCATCTCTCTTTCTGTTCTCCCTCTCCATCTCTCTTTCTGTCCTCCGTCTCCATCTCTCTTTCTGTTCTCCCTCTCCATCTCTCTTTCTGGTCTCCGTCTCCATCTCGCTTTCTGTTCTCCATCTCTCTTTCTGTCCTCCGTCTCCATCTCTCTTTCTGTCCTCCGTCTCCATCTCTCTTTCTGTCCTCCGTCTCCATCTCTCTTTCTGTTCTCCGTCTCCATCTCTCTTTCTGTTCTCCCTCTCCATCTCTCTTTCTGTTCTCCCTCTCCATCTCTCTTTCTGTCCTCCGTCTCCATCTCTCTTTCTGTCCTCCGTCTCCATCTCTCTTTCTGTTCTCCCTCTCCATCTCTCTTTCTGTCCTCCGTCTCCATCTCTCTTTCTGTTCTCCGTCTCCATCTCTCTTTCTGTCCTCCGTCTGCATCTCTCTTTCTGTCCTCCGTCTCCATCTCTCTTTCTGTTCTCCCTCTCCATCTCTCTTTCTGTTCTCCCTCTCCATCTCTCTTTCTGTCCTCCGTCTCCATCTCTCTTTCTGTCCTCCGTCTCCATCTCTCTTTCTGTCCTCCGTCTCCATCTCTCTTTCTGTTCTCCCTCTCCATCTCTCTTTCTGTTCTCCCTCTCCATCTCTCTTTCTGTTCTCCCTCTCCATCTCTCTTTCCGTCCTCCGTCTCCATCTCTCTTTCCGTCCTCCGTCTCCATCTCTCTTTCCGTCCTACGTCTCCATCTCTCTTTCTGTTCTCCCTCTCCATCTCTCTTTCTGTTCTCCCTCTCCATCTCTCTTTCTGTTCTCCCTCTCAATCTCTCTTTCTGTTCTTCCTCTCCATCTCTCTTTCTGTTCTCCCTCTACATCTCTCTTTCTGTCCTCCGTCTCATCTCTCTTTCTGTCCTCCGTCTCCATCGCTGTCTTTCTGTCCTCCATCTCCATCTCTCTCTTTCCGTCCTCCCTCTACATCTCTCTTTCTGTCCTCCGTCTCATCTCTCTTTCTGTCCTCCGTCTCATCTCTCTTTCTGTCCTCCGTCGCCATCTCTCTTTCTGTTCTCCCTCTACATCTCTCTCTCGGTCCTCCCTCTCCATCTCTCTCTGTCCTCCTTCTCCATCTCTCTCTCTGTCCTCCCTCTCCATCTCTCTCTCTGTTTTCCATCTCCATCTCTCTCTCTGTCCTCCCTCTCCATCTCTCTTTGTCCTCCCTCTCCATCTCTCTCTGTCCTCCCTCTCCATCTCTCTCTGTCCTCTGTCTCTCTCTCTGTCCTCCCTCTCATCTCTCTCTGTCCTCCATCTCTATCTCTCTCTCTCTGTCCTCCGTCTCCATTGCTCTCTTTCTGTCCTCCGTCTCCATCGCTGTCTTTCTGTCCTCCATCTCCATCTCTCTCTTTCCGTCCTCCCTCTACATCTCTCTTTCTGTCCTCAGTCTCATCTCTCTCTTTCTGTCCTCCCTCTACATCTCTCTTTCTGTCCTTCGTCTCCATCGCTGTCTTTCTGTCCTCCGTCTCCATCTCTCTCTTTCCGTCCTCCCTCTACATCTCTCTTTCTGTCCTCCATCTCATCTCTCTTTCTGTTCTCCCTCTCCATCTCTCTTTCTGTTCTCCCTCTCCATCTCTCTTTCTGTTCTCCCTCTCCATCTCTCTTTCTGTTCTCCCTCTCCATCTCTCTTTCTGTTCTCCCTCTCCATCTCTCTTTCTGTTCTCCCTCTCCATCTCTCTTTCCGTCCTCCGTCTCCATCTCTCTTTCTGTTCTCCCTCTCCATCTCTCTTTCTGTTCTCTCCATCTCTCTTTCTGTTCTCCCTCTCCATCTCTCTTTCTGCTCTCCCTCTCCATCTCTCTTTCTGTTCTCCCTCTCCATCTCTCTTTCCATCCTCCGTCTCCATCTCTCTTTCTGTTCTCCCTCTCCATTTCTCTTTCTGTTCTCTGTCTCCATCTCTCTTTCTGTTCTCTGTCTCCATCTCTCTTTCTGTTCTCCCTCTCCATCTCTCTTTCTGTTCTCCCTCTCCATCTCTCTCTTAATGGGATATTTTTCCTTTCTTACTCTGTTTTCTCCTGAGTTTTCTCCGCACTCTTTTTGTCTTCTCACTCCGTTCTCCCCGTCTTCCTCTCATATTCCTGTGATCTGTGAGTGTAAACTAGTCTCAACACCTTCTCACTGTCAAAACACAACAACAGCACAACTCATTAGAGTACATTTCGCACTCACTCGTGTAGCTAGTTAGCTACCCCCTCTCCTCCTCTTCCTCTTTCTCTCCCCTCTTCACTTCTTTTGTTCTTTAATCCACCACTCTCTCTGTTCCACATCGCCTCCTGGGGCAAGTTTTTACATTTTCATGTTATTTATTAATAATTCTGTCTGGGTTTTGCCAGAGGACAGGGAGAGAGAGAGAGACAGAGCGAGGCTGGATGGTATTGTATAACAGCCATCCCTGGCGGGCTGTGGTGAATATTCATAGCAGGTTTAAATATGTGCAGCCCCCCACAGCTCAGCCCTGGAGGGGTGTACTCCGCCCCCCTATTGGGTTCGACGCAGGGCTGTGGGCCCACCCCTTCAGCTAGCCTAGCAAGGAAGGGGGGCCAGGAAGAGGAGGGGTCGACTGGGCTGCAGGCACACCAATTAGAAATGAATACATTATGCTAACTATGCTTAAGCTTGTGTATTTCTCGATGTTGTTTAACTTCTTATGGCTGCAAGCCCGACGTCGGTACACTTATGACAACAGCCAGCTCAAGGGCGCGAAATTCAAAATATATATTTTTTAAATATTTAACTTTCACACATTAACAAGTCCAATAAAGCAAATGAAAGGTACACATCTTGTGAATCCAGCCAACATGTCCGATTTTTAAAATGTTTTACAGCGAAAACAGCACGTATATTTATGTTAGCTCACCACCAAATACAAAAAAGGACAGACATTTTTCACAGCACAGGTAGCATGCACAAAGCCAACCTAACTAACCAAGAACCAACTTCATCAGATGACAGTCTTATAACATGTTATACAATAAATCTATGTTTTGTTTGAAAAATGTGCATATTTCAAGTATAAATCATAGTTTACATTGCAGCTACAATCAGAAATTGCACCGAAAGCAGACAGAATAATTACAGACACCAACGTCAAATACCTAATTACTCATCATAAAACATTTCTGAAAAATACATAGTGTACAGCAAATGAAAGACAGGCATCTTGTGATTCCAGCCAATATTTCCGATTTATTAAGTGTTTTACAGCGAAAACACAATATAGCGTTATATTAGCTTACCACAATAGCCAGAAATACAAGCCATTTCCCAGCAGTAAAAGTTAGCGATCGTAACAAACCAGTAAAAGATATATAATTTTTGACTAACCTTGATATTCTTCATCAGATGACAGTCCTATAACATCAGGTTATACATACACTTATGTTTTGTTCGAAAATGTGCATATTTAGAGCTGAAATCAGTGGTTACACATGTTGCTATCGTAGCTACTTTTTCCACAACGTCTAAACAGCAACGATATTTTTCTGACACTTTTTCTGACACACATATTCTTACCAAATAGCTATTCATAAACATAACTAAAAAACACATGTTGTATAGGAAATGATAGATCCATTAGTTCTTAATGAAATCGCAGTGTTAGAATTCTAAAAAAATAACTTCATTACGACATCCAGCTTCGGTATATCTAGAGTTCCCCAAAGTTGGGCGCCGGCGACTAGTTCACATGCACGACAGATGTATGAAATAGCATCATAAAATGTTTCTTACTTTTGGTGATCTTCCATCAGAATGTTGGACAAGGTGTCCTTTGTCAAGAACAATCGTTGTTTGGATTTAGAACGTTCATTTTCCCTCTCGATTTAGCAAGCGCACTAGCCAAGTGGCTCGAAGCTCTCCATGTCAACAAACGGAAGAGAACGGAACACGGCAAAACTCCCGAAAAATGTTCAATAATCTGATAAAACTATATTGAAAAAACATACTTTACGATGATATGGTCACATGTATCAAATAAAATCAAAGCCGGAGATATTAGTCGCCAAAACGGCAGCTAAACAGAAGGCAAATCCAAGTCCCCCTTCGCGCTCTCCAGAAAACAGGAAATGGGCAGACACGTCATACAAAGAGCTTGTATTCCACTTCAGACCAAGATAAACACTAAATTTCTTCTCTCACCGCCTCTTGACATCCAGGGGAAGGTGTATGAAGTGCACGTATACTAATACGTATCATGCCTATGTATAGGCAGGAAGTAGAACAGAGTCTCGATTTCAGACTTTCCACTTCCTGGTCAGGAAGTTTGTGCCAAATGAGTTCTGTTTGACAGATACAATTCAAACGGTTTTAGAAACTAGAGTGTTTTCTATCCAATAGTAATAATAATATGCATATTGTACGAGCAAGAATTGAGTACGAGGCCATTTGAAATGGGCACCTTTTATCAGAGCTACTCAATACTGCCCCTGCAGCCATAAAAGGTTAATGTTTCCTGGTTGTGTGTAGGCGGGTGGCTGGGACTGTGGTGTGCAGGCTATCCAGGGGTCTGCACTGCCTGTGAACCTTGTTGCTCTCCAGCTGTTGCTCACAAAGAGAGGGATGGTAGTCGTCCAGGACAAGCTTTGATAACAATAATGTGTAAATCAGAAGGCATTGATGAATCTAAACAGAATTCATTTAAAACAATATCCAGTAAACAGGCCGGCAGAGCAGACTGTCTGTTAGGCCACAGCCAAAACACAAGCTCCTCCTGAGGAATGCTGCTATTTGCTGGAAATTTCCCCGTAAGTGGCACCATTGTAAACAAATAAATAGAGTCGTTCATTAATTCCTTAAAATACACTTAAGCGTGTTTTCAATTTAATAATGCAATTACTGCAGCCATCAGGAACAAGTAACTAGTGTTAATCTATGCAGGGCCTTTATTCTACTTTGTTACATTTTCTTTAATTCATTTGGCTGGGGTCCAAGTACTCACCGTGGCCCACACACGCTAAGTCTCCACGCTCCACTGTCTCTGCCTCCTCTCCACAACAAGACCCTGCCGCTCCACTGTCTCTGCCTCCTCTCCACAACAATACCCTGCCGCTCCACTGTCTCTGCCTCCTCTCCACAACAATACCCTGCCGCTCCACTGCCTCTGCCTCCTCTCCACAACAATACCCTGCCGCTCCACTGTCTCTGCCTCCTCTCCACAACAATACCCTGCCGAGGCGAGGAAAGACACAACTTGTGGATCACCGCTTGAGAGAAAAAGAGAAAGGGAGATTAGGCTATACCACGCTTGACTGAAAACATGTTTTATTTACACCAGAAAAGGGGAGATATGGTTCTGAAACGCCTGTGTATTAGTGCTATGTGATGAAGTTTACAGCGGTGTTTAGGCATGAAATAAAACATGAAATAGGCCAGCAGCAAACTGGTATGACGAGTAATCACAGGTAATTATGAACGAGTCAGAAACTCCTTGTGCAAAACTCCAACAGAACAAAGAGCTGTTTTGGTGCAACATTTATTTTCTTGCCTCTCCCAGTCCCAGACACTGACAGATGTTCATCTTCCTCCTCTGTAACTAAATGTATGTGAAAAACCTCCCTCTACTTGCTACAAGCTTTTGCAGCTCTTCTGTTTTATTATAGCTTTATTTTCCTTCTCTCCTCAGCCTCTCTCTCCCACTCTCTCTCTATCTCTCTCTTCAGCCTCCCTCCTTCTCTCTCTCTCTCTCTCTCTCTCTCTCTCTCTCTCTCTCTCTCTCTCTCTCTCTCTCTCTCTCTCTCTCTCTCTCTCTCTCTCTCTCTCTCTCTCTCTCTCTCTCTCCTCAGCCTCCCTTTCAATTCAATTAAATTCCATTCAATTCAATTGACTTTATTGACATGGCAAGTTCATTGTTCATGGCAAGTTCATGTCAAGTTCATGTATATATATTTATATATAAATAAATGGTGGGACCAACAGCAATAATAATAGTAGTAGTGGAAATGGGATTACCATTAACAACAACTACAACAACAATGTTAATCAGAACAACAATACATTAAAGCAACAATAGTAGACCGGTCTCAACATGAATGAGAAGACACATGACATGGTAGTAGACCAGTCTCAACCTGACTGAGAAGACACATGACATGGTAGTAGACCAGTCTCAACATGAATGAGAAGACACATGACATGGTAGTAGACCAGTCTCAACATGAATGAGAAGACACATGACATGGTAGTAGACCAGTCTCAACATGACTGAGAAGACACATGACATGGTAGTAGACCAGTCTCAACATGAATGAGAAGACACATGACATGGTAGTATACCAGTCTCAACATGAATGAGAAGACACATGACATGGTAGTAGACCAGTCTCAACATGAATGAGAAGACACATGACATGGTAGTAGACCAGTCTCAACATGACTGAGAAGACACATGACATGGTAGTAGACCAGTCTCAACATGAATGAGAAGACACATGACATGGTAGTAGACCAGTCTCAACATGAATGAGAAGACACATGACATGGTAGTAGACCAGTCTCAACCTGACTGAGAAGACACATGACATGGTAGTAGACCAGTCTCAACATGACTGAGAAGACACATGACATGGTAGTAGGCCAGTCTCAACATGACTGAGAAGACACATGACATGGTAGTAGACCAGTCTCAAAATGGCTGAGAAGACACATGACATGGTAGTAGACCAGTCTCAACATGACTGAGAAGACACATGACATGGTAGTAGACCAGTCTCAACATGACTGAGAAGACACATGACATGGTAGTAGACCAGTCTCAACATGACTGAGAAGACACATGACATGGTAGTAGACCAGTCTCAACATGACTGAGAAGACACATGACATGGTATGAAAGCATTCAAGCATTCAATTTGCTTTATTGGCATGACGTAACAATGTACATATTGCCAAAGATTATTTTGGATATTTACAATAAAAAAATGTTTTAATGAGAATCAAAATTGTCAACAGGACAACAGTAACAACAATAACCAAGTGTCAAAATAACCAAACATTCAACAATAACAATAAGCATACAGTAGAGGACATGTGCAGGTTGATTGGTCTGTCAGACACTGTCCCTCAACTTATGGCAGGCAGCAATGTGGTGCGCTGCCAACCCACAGCTCTCTGCGTCCTCCCCCAACAGGACGGGTAGTCTACTCTCATCAGAGAGGTCTTTGAAACCTTGAATAAGGGTTTCAAATTTGGAGAAATTACACTTTCTAATTGTTTTATATTTTTGACATTTTGTCAGGAAATGAAGCTCTGTCTCAGGTTCTGTTGTTGTGCAGTGGTTGCACAGCCTTTCCTCTACAGGGAGCCAGGTTTTCCTGGGTCTACCCTTCTCAATGGCAAGGCTGTGCTCACTGAGCCTGTACTTTGTCAAGGTTTTTCTAAGGTTTTGATCAGTAACCATGGTCAAATATTTAGCTACTGTCGATTTAGGGCCAGATAGCACTGCATTTTGCTTTGTGTTTGTGCTTGTGTTTCCCAATAAGCAATGTAGTTTCGTTTTGACTGTGTTGTAATTTGGTTTATCCTGATTGATTGGATGTTCTGGTCCTGAGGCTTCATTGTGTTAGTAGAACAGGTTTGTGAACTCAGCCCCAGGACCAGCTGGATGAGGGGACTATTTTCTTTGCTCAGCTCTTGGCATTGCAGGGCTTGGTAGTGATATGAGAGGGGGTCACTGTATTTTAGATGTTTCCAAAACTTAATTGCTCTTTTTTGAGTTTTTATTATTAGTGGATATTTGCCTAATTCTGCCCTGCATGCATTGTTTGTAGTTTTCCTCTGGACATGTAGGAGAATCTTACAGAACTCTGCATGCAGGGTTTCAATGGGGTGTTTGTCCCATTTGATGAAATCTTGTTTTGCAAGTGGACCCCACACCTCGCTGCCATAAAGTGCAATTGGTTCAATGACATATTCAATTAGTTTCAGCCAAATTTTAAAGGTATTTCAATTTGAATTAGCTTTTTAATGGCGTAGAATGCCCTGCGTGCTTTCTCTCTCAGTTCATTCACTGCCTCATTAAGGTGTCCAGTTGAGCTTATTTTCAAACATAAGTAATTGCAGTGTGTGCAGTACTCTATATATTTTGTAGCAATTGAGAACTTTGGTCTAATTCCCTGAGATCTGGATCTTCTCTGGAAAATCATTATTTTAGTCTTTTTGGGGTTTACTGCCCTGGCAGTACTGCTCTAGCAGGTCCAGGCTCTGCTGTAGGCCATGTGCTGTGGGTAACAGCAGGCATAGGTCATCTGTGAAGAGTAGGCATTTAACTTCTGAATTGTGGAGACTAACACCAGGGGCTGAGGATTTTTCTAGAATACTGGCCAATTCGTTGATGTAAATATTGAAGAGTGCAGGGCTCAGATTGCAACCCTGGTTAAAGAATTCTGTTATTTTCTGCCAATTTTAATGCTGCACGTATTGCCAGTATACATTGATTTAATTATGTCATAAGTTTTACCCCCTACACCACTTTCAATAACTTTGTAGAACAGTCCTGTTTGCCAAATAGAATCAAATGCTTTTTGGAAGTCGATAAAGAAAGCGTATATTTTGCTATTATTTTGGTGGACATGTTTATCTATCAGGGTGTGTAAGGTGTAAATATGATCAGTTGTGCGATGTTTTTGGTATGAATCCAATTTGGCTTTTACTCAAGACATTGTGCTTATTAAGGAAGTTTAGAACTCTTACATTTATAATACTACAGAAAACCTTCCCCAGGTTACTGTTCACACAAATGCCTCTGTAATTGTTAGGGTCAAATTTGTCTCCGTTTTTAAAGATTGGGGTTACGAGTCCTTGATTCCAGATGTCAGGGAAATAACCTACACTCAGGATCAAATTAAATAGTTTTAATATAGCCAATTGAAATGTTGCACTAGTGAGTTTGAGCATCTCATTTAGGATGCCATCAGGTCCACATGTTTTTTTACATTTGAGAGCCTGAAGTTTCTTATAGAGCTCCTGGTCAGTAATTGAGGAGTCCAATGGATTTTGATTGTCCTTTATAGCTTTTTCTAATCCATTCAACTTCTCATGAATTTGGCGTTGTTCTGCGTTCGTGTCAATTTGAACGGTGTTGTAGAGTGTTTTAAAATGGGTTGTCCATATGTCACCATTTTGTATCGCTAATTCCTCTGGTTTAAATTTATTTTAGTTGTTTCAATTTTGCCAGAAGTTGTTTGTGTTTATGGACGCCTCAATTAGTGTCAGCTGCTTGCTGTTGTACTGTGCTTTTTTTGTTCTGAGTGTTACGTTTATAGAGTTTTAAAGTCTCACAGTAATGAAGGCGTAATTCACCATTATTTGGGTCTCTGTGCTTTTGGTTGAATAGTGTTCTAAGTTTTTTCCTTATAATTTTACAATCTACATCAAACCAGTTGTCATCTGTGATCTTTTTGTTTTGTTTTTTATCAATTTCAATTGTGCTTCTTTTGCCGTTTGCCTAAATATATAGTTGATGTTTCGTACTGCTAGATTGATGCCTTCTTTACTGTGAGTGAATGTGCTATCCAGAAAGTTATCTAAGAGTTTGGATATTTTGGTTACAGGTTGCTTTCTGTTATTCTTCTGTGCTGTTTTGGGCCCATCTGTATGAATGTCTGATGTTGTACAGCTTACTGAGCTGTGAATGTGTGGTTGTTTCCATGTCTGTTCTTTTGAGGAACAACGTAATTTGGCTGTGATCAGACAGAGGTGTTAGTGGCTTGACAGTGAATGAGCTGAGAGAGAAAGGGTCAATGTCTGTGATCATATAGTCTACTGTGCTGTGGCCAAGAGGTGAGCAGCAGGTCTCTCTCTCTTTTTCTCCTCAGCCACCATGTCTCTCTCTCTTTCGATCTCTCTCTCTCCTCAGCATCCAAGTCTCTCTCTCTTTCTATCTCTTTCTCTCAGCCTCCCTTTCTTTCTCTCTCTTTCTCTCTCTCTCTTTCTATCCCTTTCTCTCCTCAGCCTCCCTTTCTTTCTCTCTCTCTCTCCCTCCTCAGCCTCCCTTTCGCTCTCTCTCTCCTCAGCATCCAAGTCTCTCTCTCTCTCCCTCCTCAGCCTCCCTTTCGCTCTCTCTCTCCTCAGAATCCAAGTCTCTCTCTCTTTCTATCTCTTTCTCTCTCCTCAGCCTCCCTTTTCTCTCTCTCTCTCTCTCTCTCTCTCTCTCTCTCTCTTTCTAATTTGTCATTGATTGATGTCTAGTCTGCATTGTTTATGCAGTATGTGTCAGGTTATTTTTTGCATGTCTATGTCAGATGTCTGCATCACTGTCTGTGTTGTTGCTCTCTGGAAGTCTGTCACAGTTCGGTCAGCCTCGCCACCCCTACGGTGTACTAGGGGGAGGCTTATTTAACCTTCCAAGGTTGCTGATTCCTGGAATTAACCCACACA
The DNA here is from genome assembly GCF_029448725.1 of Salvelinus fontinalis. Lineage (NCBI taxonomy): Eukaryota > Metazoa > Chordata > Actinopteri > Salmoniformes > Salmonidae > Salvelinus > Salvelinus fontinalis. Next base: position 20,869,374 of record NC_074697.1, read on the forward strand.
CACATTCTCAAAGTATCTAAGCATTCTAAGGGCACAATGGCTCTGATATTTCACACACACCTGAAGAATTACCCAGGCAAACACATACTGAAACATACAGTACATTTAATCAGATTCAACCCTTCCCTACTCTCCATCTCCAAGGTGTTTTGGGGAGGACACGTGTATCTCCATCCCAGACATCGATGCAGTGGTGATGGTGCTGCAGCCCAGTGAACCCAGGATCACCATAGCTGGGGTGGACAGACTGACCAGGCCAGCAGCTGACCTCAGAGGATCAGCAGGACTCACTCTGTTCCAGGACCTTCACATCATCAGTACTGTCACCAAGGGAGACACAGCCTCACACCATACAGGTACAGCTTTCAGGCATAGAGGTGTGTGTGTGTGTGTGTGTGTGTGTGTGTGTGTGTGTGTGTGTGTGTGTGTGTGTGTGTGTGTGTGTGTGTGTGTGTGTGTGTGTGTGTGTGTGTGTGTGTGTGTGTGTGTGTGTGTGTGTGTGTGTGTGTGTGTGTGTGTGTGTGTGTGTGTGTGTGTGTGTGTGTGTGTGTGTGTCACTGGGTGCAAACCAGAGTGAAAGAGAGAGATCAATAGACAGAGAATAGCAGAGGGGTAATGATGATATGGTCCTAAGGGAACAGCACCACAAAACTATTTGATTAGACTCTGGAGAGTACAACATCTCATCTTGTTCTGGAATTTCATCAACTCCTCTCTATCCCTTACACACACAAACAAACACAGGAACACACACACACACACACATTATTAGCCACACACTCCTAGTCACAGAAGACTTGGTTAATCTATAGCCTCCAGCTGTGGTCTCCATTTCAGAGGCAGAAATTGAGGAGGAAAGAGAGAGTCTGAGTCCTGAAAGCGATGCAGGGTTTTTGTTCCAACTCCCTGGCAATGGTGCGAGTGAAACCTCTGGTTATCGCTGTCTAATTGGCAGCTATAGTGTCAAGGCTGAGTCAGAGCTGTTCCGTGTTGATCCCAGTCTCCGCTCTGAGAAGACAAGAGCTGGTATTAAAATGTAATTTCCATTTGCAGTTCAGCCAGGCAGGAACCCATAGAATAATTTGTCTGGTAAGCAGAGGTCTTAGTCAGCAGGGGCTGGACTGTAGATGCTGGGGAGAGTAGGAGAGAGGGATGGAGAGCAAGTCCTAAGGCCAGTAGTACAGGCTGGCTCTGTTCTGCCTCCCCCTCCATTCCCAGTTCCTTTAGAAGTCATACGTTTGGCTCACACAGCAGGATTAGACAGGTACTTAGTGTGGAGAAAGGGTCACCAGTCATTAAACTGCTCAATGCAGCAGTGGGATTGTTGGAGATGTGCACACACACACACACACACACACACACACACACACACACACACACACACACACACACACACACACACACACACACACACACACACACACACACACACACACACACACACACACACACACACACACAGTGGGCACATTGAAACTTGATCTCATATGGGAAACATGTGTTAACATTGCCAAAGCAAGTGAGGTAGATAATATACAAAAGTGAAATAATCAATAAAAATGAACAGTAAACATTACACATACAGAAGTTTCAAAACAATAAAGACATTACAAATGTCATATTATGTATATATACAGTGTTGTAACAATGTACAAATGGTTAAAGTACACAAGGGAAAATAAATAAGCATAAATATGGGTTATATTTACAATGGTGTTTGTTCTTCACTGGTTGCCCTTTTCTTGTGGCAACAGGTCACACATCTTGCTGCTGTGATGGCACACTGTGGAATTTCACCCAGTAAATATGGGAGTTTATCAAAATTGGGTTTGTTTTCGAATTCTTTGTGGATCTGTGTAATCTGAGGGAAATATGTCTCTCTAATATGGTCATACATTGGGCAGGAGGTTATGAAGTGCAGTTCAGTTTCCACCTCATTTTGGGGGCAGTGAGCACATGGCCTGTCTTCTCTTGAGAGCCAGGTCTGCCTACGGCGGCCTTTCTCAATAGCAAGGCTATGCTCACTGAGTCTTTACATAGTCAAAGCTTTCCTTAAGTTTGGGTCAGTCACGGTGGTCAGGTATTCTGCCACTGTGTACTCTCTGTTTAGGGCCAAATAGCATTCTAGTTTGCTCTGTTTTTTTGTTAATTCTTTCCAATGTGTCAAGTAATTATCAATTTCAATTTGGATGTTCCTTTTAATGGCATAGAATGCTCTTCTTGCTTTGTCTCTCAGCTCATTCACAGCCATGTGAAAACTATCTGTGTTACTGATATTTAGTCCTAGATATGTGTAGTTTTTGGTGTGTTCTAATAGAACTGTCCAAATAGAATTTATATTTGTCATCCTTATATCCGGACCTTTTTTTGAATATCATTATATTTGTTATTATTATTGTTATCATCACAAATATCATTATATTTGTAGGTTAACTGTCAGAGCCCAAGTCTGACAGAACCTGTGAAGACGATCTAGGTGCTGCTGTAACCCCTCTTTAGTGGGAGACAGCAGCACCAGGTCATCTGCGTACAGCAGACACTTGATTTCAGTGTTGTGTAGGGTGATACCAGTTGCTGCCGATTCTTCTAAGGTTTTTGCCAATTCATTAATTTAGATGTTAAATAGTGTTGGACTTATAGGGTAGCCCTGTTTCACTCCCCGTCCCTGAGAGAATAAGTCTGTTTGCTTGTTGCCAATTTTAACCTCACATTTGTTTTTAGTGTACATTGATTTAATAAAATCATATGTTTTCCCTCCATACCACTTTCTATTAGTTTATAAAAAAAAGACCTTCATGCCAAATTGTATCAAATGCTTTCTTGAAATCTACAAAACACGAGTAGATTTTGCCTTTGTTTTGGTTTTGTTTTGGAGGTTGTAAATGTGGTCTGTTGTACGATAATTTAAAAAAAATCCAATCTGGCTTCTGCTCAGGACGTTGTGTTCGTCAAGGAAATGATGTAGTCTGCCATTTATAATACTGCAGAGAATTTTCCCCAAGTTGCTGTTAACACAAATTCCTCTGTAATTATTTGGGTCAAATTTGTCTCCATTTTTAGAAATTTGTGTGATCAAACCCTGGTTCCAAATATCGGGGGAAATACCTGCAGTGAGGATAATGTTGAAGAGTTTGAGTATAGCCAATTTGAATTTGTGGTCTGTATATTTGATCATTTCATTTAAAATACCATCAGCACCACAGGCCTTTTTGGGTTGGAGATTGTTTAGTTTTTCCAATAATTCTTCTTCTGTAATTGGGGTATCCACAGGATTCTGATAGTCTTTGACTGCTGATTCAAGGATTTGTAATTTTTCTTGTATATCTTTTTGTTCTGGGATCTTTGTTATATTGCTGTAGAGGTTTGCAAAGTGATTTCTCCACATATCCCCATTTTGGATAGCCAATTCCTCATGATGAGGTTTGTTTAATTTATTCCAATTCTCCCAGAAGTGGTTTGATTCTGTTGATTCCTCATTTCTATCCAGCTGATTTCTCATGTGCTGTTCCTTTTTTGTTCAGATATAAAGTTTATGTTCCAAACGGCCAAATTTACCTTCATTGCTTCACCTTCATTGCTGAAGGAGAATGTTAAGGCTAAAAAGTTGTCCAGGAGAGATTGTATTTTTTGGCTACTAATTGCTTTTTGGTAGATGTCTGTACTGTTTGCACTCCATCTATAGGCCTGTTTAGTACCATGTCATTTATTGGGCCGTGATGCTTCATGGTTGGGTTCTGCTCTTCTCAGATACACTGTGAATTTACTGTGGTCTGAGAGAGGTGTTAGTGGGCTGACTGTGAAGGCTCTGAGAGACTCTGGGTTTAGGTCGGTGAGGAAGTAGTCTACAGTGCTGCTGCCAAGGGATGAGCTGCAGGTGTACCTACCAAAAGAGTCCCCTCTCAGCCTACCATTGACTATGTACAGACCAAGTGTTCGACAGAGCTTCACGAGCTGTACTCCGTTTTTGTTTTTCACTTTGTCATAGTTGTTTCTGTGGGGGTATGTGGGGAGGGAAAGGTTGTTGCTTCCTGGTAGGTGTTTATCCCCATGACTGTTAATAGTGTCTTGTTCTTCTGCTGTTCTAGCATTCAGGTCTCCACAGACCAGTACGTTGCCTTGGGCCTGAAAGTGACTAATCTCTCCCTCTAGAATAGAGAAGCTCTCTTCGTTGAAGTAGGGTGACTCTGAGGGGGGAATGTATGTGGCACAGAGGAAGACGTTGTTATCTGTCAAGATAGCCTCCTTTTTGATTTTTAACCAGATAAAGAATTCTCCTGTTTTGATCAATTCGATTGAATTAATTAGTTCAGATTTATACCATATTAGCATTCCCCCTGAGTCTCTGCCCTGTTTGATTCCTTTTAATTTAGTGGATGGTATGATTATCTCCCTATAACCTAGTGGACAGCCCGTGGAAACATCACCTCTGCACCATGTTTCCTGGAGTACTACAATATCAACATCATCAATTTCTTTCAGGAAGTCTGGGTTTCAGCTCTTTAGCCCAAAAGCAGAGGACTTCAAGCCTTGTAAATTACAACATGCATCGTAAAAAGATTTCATAACTTTTTTTTCTTTACCTTCAAAATGAGACAAACACTCACAATCCAACAAGAACTATTAAAATAGGATTTTTCAATTCATGTAAATTCTTATTATGCAAATGTGATGTGTTTATCATTTAATATATAATTTGTGTCATGCCACGTGGGTGGATGTAGTGTGAGGATGGGGGAGTTCTTGTGCTCATCTTACCATGACCCTCGGCCTATCACATGTGAGCATCCATGACCCTGGCCTATCACATGTGAGCATAGTAGACTCAGCATTTGTTTAATGTCACTCATTTGGTTGGTGGGGGCTGGGCCAGTTGCTCCTCTCACAGCCTGTGCGTAGCTCTGCCTGCTGGGCTGTGGCTCCTCCAAGTATGGGTCTGCGGTGGGGGGCAGGGGGGTGGGAGGCCTCGTCTGGGTGGCTCTGAAGCTGGGCTGGGGTGGTCTGTGCTGCGCTGGCTGTGGTGGGCATTGAGGTTGGTGGTGCTGTGGTCGTGGCTGGGGGTTCCAGGGTGCTGGTCCGGGGTGTTGTCTCGGTGATCTCGGCGGAGTGGAGATTGCTCCGCTGTTCCTGGGTGGAGAGGTCGGGCTGCGGTTTAAAGCGACGTCCTTGAGAGTATTGGCAAGGATGGGGACTGAACATGGTCATAGAGACAGTCCAGATTGAGGGTGGGATGGTGGGCCAGGTGTACATTGGGTTGCAAGGCACAGTCCCGGGAGAGGCTGGCGTATATTCTTTGGATTGTGGAAGGGAGGAAGTCCCTCCTCTGTAGAAGGGTTGACACCACGACTCTTGAGTTGGGGAAGATTGCGGAGGCCTTCTCAATCACTCCCCGTGGTGAAGCCACCCTCTCCTGCGGATCACGCAGGTCGTTGCTTCCGGTATGTATGATTATGTGGCTTGGCGACCCGAGATGGGCCTTATCAAGCAGCTCCATGGCACTCTGCGTTGTTGGGCACCACACCTTTCTCGTTTTGTGTCTAGGGAAAAGTTTCTTCTCCTGAACAAACTTCCCATTTGAGTCCATCAACAGGACGATGTCAGCCAGTGTTTCTTCTGGACTGGAGGGGGGGGGCAGATGGGGGGCTGGTAGGTGTTGGAGCTGGGGTGTGGCTGGTCTGTGCCGGTGCCGCTGTCAGTGGGAGGCTGTTCTGTGGGTTGGGGAGGAGGGGTGCAGCAGGCAGGGCTGGGGAAGCCTGGCTGGTTGAGCTGGGCTCCTCTGCTGTGTGAGGGCAGGTCATAGGGTGGTGATCTAGCTGCTCCTGCAGCCTGTCCTCTGCTCTCTTTCTCTCCTGCAGCTCCTCTCTTAGTGTAGTCAGCTCCTTATTGCTGCTCTGCCTGTCTTTTTGGAGCTCTCTCACCTCCTTTGTTAGATCAGCCAGCTCTCTCTTGAGTCCGTCTCTCTCTTGCTGAACCTCTTTCAGCTGTGTTGCAAGGCTGCTGTCCTGCTCTGTCCTCACCTTGGTTAGGAGCTCCTCTAAGGTGTGGTTGTCTGGTTGCTGTTTGCTCACGCTCTCCCTGAGCAGGACCACCTCCCCCTCCAGTTTGGTGAACTCACCCCTCATGGCAGCCATGGTGGTGAGGAGGGCCTGAGCCTGCTCTGCACTGAGGGGGTCGCTCTCCTCCTGGAGTGTGTCCTTCACTATGGTGGGAAGAGAGGTGCTGGATGTGCCTTTTTAGGTGGGGAGAGTAGGGGTGAGGGTGGGGATGGTGGAGTTTGTCTTGTGGGAGGGCATGTCACTGGTGGAGTCCTTCTCTCTCTCCACTCTCTCCTTAATGGTATGAAAGTCTGTTTCAAACAGCCTAATGTTACCTTGCACCATGACAGTCCCAGTCTTGTAGAGGTTGATTGTTATCATAGTGCTGTCAGTGTCGTCTGTCTCTTTGATTTTCAGCTTCCACCCATTACAGATTCCCTCTTTCTTTATGGATGGGTAGTGAGAGGGCACTGCTGAGTGCCATGCATTTGGCTGGTCAGTGAGGAAGATGAGATTACTCACGTCACCGTTTTTGTAGAGGTCTACAAAAAGGGTTTCTGGCCTCCCCTTTAGTAGTTTCTGTTTAACCTGTTGGGGATGGGGGCGCTGTTTAGACTATTTATGCTAATGTGGCTAATTTTTTAAACGGCTTCCCACAAAATCCTTGATCGTACAATATGCATATTATTATTATTATTGGATAGAAAACAGTCTATAGTTTCTATAGGAGTTGAAATTTTGTCTCTAAGTGGAACAGAGCCCATTCTACAGCAATTTCCCTGACATGGAGTCAGATTTGAGAAACGTTGGCCACTTTTCTGAAGTCATTTAAACGGGCACTGTCGTTGCTATGACTATACGGACACTTCTTACGTCTTCCCCTGGATGCCTTTACGTGATGACGATTCCAACGGGCTCGATTGCTCGTTCACAGGCCCTACAAATGAAAAAAACCTTTAGCTAGCAAGTCTTTTCTTGCTGCGTAACGCGCGTGGAAGACACCGACCCTCTCCTGTTCCAAGCATTAGTTTAGCCTGTTATATTTCTCCGGTCATCTTTTCACTCGTTATAGGAGTTACAAACATCACAAAGTAGTTAATTTAAAGCGTTTTATAGCAATTTATATCCGTTTAGTGCGATTTTGGGACATTTATTTTTGCAACGATGTGAAAAGTTGGTCACGCTTTTCAGTTCATCCCGAACGTAGTTGACATTTCCACATGGCAAGAGGACAGCTTTCCACCAAAAGACGATTTCTCCCAAGAAAGGATCCTTTGCCCAAGATACTGATGGAAGAACAGCTCAAGGTAGGACATTTTTATTATGATAAATCGTGTTTCTGTCGAAACATTTTAGTGGCTTAGGACGCCATGTTTTTTGACGTAGCTTCGCTTGGCGCAAACTGTATTGAAAAGTAAGGATAAATTAAAAAATGTAATAACGCAATTGTATTAAGAATTAAATTGTCTATCAATCCCTGTCCACCCTATATTTTTTAGTCACGTTTATGAGTATTTATGTATAAGAGTAGATCACTGTCTAAGTGGCGCAAGGACGTTTTCTTTACCAGCTTGTCTACATTTCACATTGTCTAACCATGATTTTGGTGGCTAAATATAAACATTTTCGATCAAACTGTATATGCATGTTGTAATGTGATGTTACAGGAGTGTCATCGGAAGAATTCTGAGAAGGTTAGTGAAAAAATTAATATCTTTTGGCGATGTTGACTTTTATCGCTCACTTTGGCTAGAATCAATGCTGGGCTGCTAATTGCTATGTGCTAAGCTAATATAACGATTTATTGTGTTTTCGCTGTAAGACACTTAGAAAATCTGAAATATTGTCTGTATTCACAGGATCTGTGTCTTTCGATTCGTGTATGCTGTGTATTTTTACGAAATGTTTGATGATTAGTAGTTAGGTAAACACGTTGCTCATTGTAATTATTCTAGTCCATTTGTGATGGTGGGTGCAATTGTAAACTATGCCATCTACCTGAAATATGCACTTTTTTCTAACAAAACCTATCCCATACCATAAATATGTTATCAGACTGTCATCTAATGAGTTTTTTTGTTGGTTAGGGGCTATAAATATCTTAGTTTAGCCGAATTGGTGATGGCTACTGGTGTTGGTGGACAAATAAAAGATGGTGGAATATGCTAATGTGTTTTTAGGTAATAGATGTACATCTTTACATATTGTGTCTTCCCTGTAAAACATTTTAAAAATCGGAAATGTTGACTGGATTCATAAGATCTGTGTCTTTCATTAGCTGTATTGGACTTTAATGTGTGAAAGTTAAATATTTTAAAAAAATATTTTTTTTGAATTTCGCGGCACTGGTTTTTCAGTGGGGGGGGGGGGGGGAGTGCCGCGAGCGGCACGCTGATCCTAGACAGGTTAAAAGCTTTCCTCGTTTAGGGTAGAGAATGGATTCTGCGCTGAGGGGGAGTGGGGACATGGTGCCTGTGGGCTCTGCTACTACTGCTGCTGCTGCGCTGTTCTGCTGCCCCATTGCCATAGCAACCCATTTGTTTGTCTGCTGCTGTTGCTAGCTAGCGCTAATTTAGTTCAAAAACCAGCAAAAAGAGTGACAAATCCTCACAAAAAAGGAGGGGTCAATGTCAGTGATGGCATAATCGACTACACTTGTCCTAAGAGCTGAGCAGTAAGTAAAGGGACCTAAAGAGTCCCCTCTGATTCTACCATTAAGCATGTACAGGCCTAAGGCTCAACAGAGATGCACTAACTCCTTCCCATATTTGTTCAGTATTTGGTCAGGACTTTTTCTATTATTTATAATAGGGCTACTGTACAAGGAGGGGTGACCAAATATGTGGTGGTTACCTCCCGCATCAGTGTAGTCAGGCTCAGAACCTGTTCTTGCATTGAAATCTCCACAAAGAAGCACTTTACCCTCTGCCTGAAATGTAATGATTTCTGTATGGAGATTGTCAACAAAAAAAAAAAATTGTGGCCTGCTGGAGGTCATTTTGCAGGGCTCTGGCATTGCACCTCCTTGCACTAAGGCGGAGGTAGCGGTCCTGCTGCTGGGTTGTTGCCCTCCTTCGGCCTCCTCCACGTCTCCTGATGTACTGGCCTGTCTCCTGGTAGCGCCTGCATGCTCTGGACACTACGCTGACAGACACAGCAAACCTTTTTGCCACAGTTCGCATTGATGTGCCATCCTGGATGAACTGCACTACCTGAGCCACTTGTGTGGGTTGTAGACTCCGTCTCATGCTACCACTAGAGTGAGAGCACCGCCAGCATTCAAAAGTGACCAAAACATCAGCCAGGAAGCATAGGAACTGAGAAGTGGTCGGTGGTCACCACCTGCAGAATCACTCCTGTTTTGGGGGGTGTCTTGCTAATTGCCTATAATTTCCACCTTTTGTCTATTCCATTTGCACAACAGCATGTGAAATTTATTGTCAATCAGTGTTGCTTCCTAAGTGGACAGTTTGATTTCACAGAAGTGTGATTGACTTGGAGTTACATTGTGTTGTTTAACCTGTCTAGGATCAGCGTGGCGCTAGCGGCACCCCCCCCCCCCCCCACTGAAAAACCAGTGCCGCGAAATTCAAAAAAAATATATTTTTAAAATATTTAACTTTCACACATTAAAGTCCAATACAGCTAATGAAAGACACAGATCTTGTGAATCCAGTCAACATTTCCGATTTTTAAAATGTTTTACAGGGAAGACACAATATGTAAAGATGTACATCTATTACCTAAAAACACATTAGCATAATCCACCATCTTTTATTTGTCCACCAACACCAGTAGCCATCACCAATTCGGCTAAACTAAGATATTTATAGCCCCTAACCAACAAAAAAACTCATTAGATGACAGTCTGATAACATATTTATGGTATGGGATAGGTTTTGTTAGAAAAAAGTGCATATTTCAGGTAGACTTCATAGTTTACAATTGCACCCACCATCACAAATGGACTAGAATAATTACAATGAGCAACGTGTTTACCTAACTACTAATCATCAAACATTTCGTAAAAATACACAGCATACACGAATCGAAAGACACAGATCCTGTGAATACAGACAATATTTCAGATTTTCTAAGTGTCTTACAGCGAAAACACAATAAATCGTTATATTAGCTTAGCACATAGCAATTAGCAGCCCAGCATTGATTCTAGCCAAAGTGAGCGATAAAAGTCAACATCGCCAAAAGATATTAATTTTTTCACTAACCTTCTCAGAATTCTTCCGATGACACTCCTGTAACATCACATTACAACATGCATATACAGTTTGATCGAAAATGTTTATATTTAGCCACCAAAATCATGGTTAGACAATGTGAAATGTAACTCAGCTGGTCAGAATTTGTCCTTGCGCCACTTAGACAGTGATCTACTCTTATACATAAATACTCATAAACGTGACTAAAAAATATAGGGTGGACAGGGATTGATAGACAATTTAATTCTTAATACAATTGCGTTATTACATTTTTTAATTTATCCTTACTTTTCAATACAGTTTGCGCCAAGCGAAGCTACGTCAAAAAACATGGCGTCCTAAGCCACTAAAATGTTTCGACAGAAACACGATTTATCATAATAAAAATGTCCTACCTTGAGCTGTTCTTCCATCAGTATCTTGGGCAAAGGATCCTTTCTTGGGAGAAATCGTCTTTTGGTGGAAAGCTGTCCTCTTGCCATGTGGAAATGTCAACTGCGTTCGGGATGAACTGAAAAGCGTGCCCAACTTTTCACATCGTTGCAAAAATAAATGTCCCAAAATCGCACTAAACGGATATAAATTGCTATAAAACGCTTTAAATTAACTACTTCATGATGTTTGTAACTCCTATAACGAGTGAAAAGATGACCGGAGAAATATAACAGGCTAAACTAACGCTTGGAACAGGAGAGGGTCGGTGTCTTCCACGCGCGTTACGCAGCAAGAAAAGACTTGCTAGCTAAAGGTTTTTTTCATTTGTAGGGCCTGTGAACGAGCAATCGACCCCGTTGGAATCGTCATCACGTAAAGGCATCCAGGGGAAGACGTAAGAAGTGTCCGTATAGTCATAGCAACGACAGTGCCCTTTTAACTGACTTCAGAAAAGTGGCCAACATTTCTCAAATCTGACTCCATGTCAGGGAAATTGCTGTAGAATGGGCTCTGTTCCACTTAGAGACAAAATTTCAACTCCTATAGAAACTATAGACTGTTTTCTATCCAATAATAATAATAATATGCATATTGTACGATCAAGGATTTTGTGGGAAGCCGTTTAAAAAATTAGCCACATTAGCATAAATAGTCTAAACAGCGCCCCCATCCCCAACAGGTTAAGTGTTCCCTTTATTTTTTTGAGCAGTGTATATACATACACACACATACACATACACACATATATACAGACATATACACACATACAAACATATATATACATATACATATAAATATACATACACACATACACACATATATACATACATATACACACATACGTATATATATATATACACACACACATACACATACATACATACATACATACATACATACATACATACATACATACATACATACATACATACATACATACATACATACATACATACACACCATTACATGTAAAAATTATTATAATACCGGTGCCAATAAAACTAAGAATAGTTGTAAACAAATTAATAAGAATGGAATAAGATTGCACAAAAAATAAAAAAATAAGTACAATGCAATCTGCAACCCTGTGTGTGTGTGTATGTGTGTGTGTGTGTGTGTGTGTGTGTGTGTGTGTGTGTGTGTGTGTGTGTGTGTGTGTGTGTGTGTGTGTGTGTGTGTGTGTGTGTGTGTGTGTGTGTGTGTGTGTGTGTGTGTGAATTAAAGGGTCTGTCTAGCTCTTTAGTCTGCATATTAGTTGCAGTGGACTCTCTTTCCTTACCACCAGCACATGCTCTCCTCTTCTCTCCACTGTGTCTCCAGTCCTTTCTTAACCTTCCCTCTCCCCTCCCTCCCTCCATCTCTCTCTGTCTGTGTGTCTCAGCGGGTCTACTCAGCTCCAGATGTTTCCCCTCCTTCCCCCAGTTAGCACAGCTCTGCAATCAATCAAGCCTCAGCCAGGGATAGAGGAGACCCAGGGTCTCCCGGGAACCCTGCTGTTCCAGGGACAGCCCCTGCTCCGAGGAGTGCCTCACCGTAGGGAGGCTGTGGAGTGGGCATGGCAGGTGTTAGCCCACTCAGGAGAGAACACAGCAGGCTGAGAGGCACAGAGCGCTACAGAGAACTGTGTCTCACCAGTTAGCAGGCTGTATAGCAGACTCTTTGACATCAGGCTAAAAAAGTTTGTTAATTTAAGTTTGTTAGTGTGGAATAGTGGAATGAAACATTTTAGTCTTGGATAATGTTGTTGTGTACAGATGCACTATCTTAATTTGACCCTGCTTCTCACAGCAGGAAAATAATCCTGCAGCAACAGGACATTTATGTGGATTATGTGGATTGTAATTAATGGACATTTTTGTAGGTGGTGATACACATTTTTATGAGCATTGCCTTATTTCTATTACAGTATATTGGATGACTGTCATTCATAATCCATTCACCCAGTTCAATGTAACATCGATAGGTTTAGGATACTACATGATACTCTAATTATCCCTATACCCATCATGAGGCCGACCTGCACACATGTCGAGAGAAAATGTTTAGGTGACATTCAATACCGCCTTGCAAACTCTTGCGTGCATCTAGCTGATCTAAGGTGCAATCATTAGTCCAACAGTTTAACAAGAGAGTTTCTACTGGACAAATTCAGGTATGTTTATCCCCGTTTCGCTCTGTTTGCTTCCGTTTAAGAAATGTATGTCAACAGTATCGGCGGAATAAATAACACCCCGGTCACGCATAAACACAGTTCACATTCATAGCAGCCACGTTGCATTCCTTCTCGCATTTATGCGCCCTCCTCTCACCTTTTTCCTTCGTTTGTGGACTTTAATGCACATCAGCTGTATGTGACCAGGCGTAAAAACCTTTCCAAGCCAAACCGCTACACACAGCCTACATCGTTGTCACAATATGTGACCGACCGGTTCAAATCAGTCTTATGTACCATTTTAAATTGTGTTTTTTTTACATTGGATAAAAGTAGAGACAGCTACAAAATTCTATACAGTACACTACAGTTGAGGAACAATGAGAAAGTAATTTTGCTTTGAATGTTGCTAAACTTGTGAACTCACTCTTGAGAAAATGGCCTTTGAATGTTTATGTACTACTACTGGAAAGCCCTTCTTTGTCTACACCCAAAGCGTTGATGACTGCCACTGTGCTGTCAGTAAATTCAGAGCGTTTCGCTCTCGGAGCATTCAAAGAGCACACTGGACGCTCTGGCCAATGAGTAGGGTTGATCCGAACGTTCTGACCTCACAACGGCAGTCAAGCACCCAAGGTAAATGGCTAACATTGGCTAGCTTGCTAGCTACTTCCAGACACAAATGAGAGAACACCCCACTCTGACCATTTTACTCGCCCTAGCAGAGCTGGTAAGGCTGTTTTCATGTTATCCAGAGCATTGGTGACTGAAACCGCGCTGCTGGCAACAATTTAGTTACTGTACGCTTTTTTCCCTACATTTACTGACACCGGCCATATTCAACGGGCTTTGAAGGTTCGTAAATTCATCAGTTATTCTACACTCTGGCACACTCAGATGAGAGTATTTTGTTAAGACATGTAGCTAGCTAGCTAGATAACTTATTATGGCTGCAGAGGCAGTATTGAGTAGCTTGGATGAAAGGTGCACAGAGGTGCCCAGAGTAAACGGCCTGCTCCTCAGTCATAGTTGCTAATATATGCATATTATTATTAGTATTGGATAGAAAACACTCAGAAGATTCTAAAACTGTTTGAATTATGTCTGTGAGCATAACAGAACTCATATGGCAGGCAAAAACATGAGAAGAAATCCAACCAGGAAGTGAGAAATCTGAGGTTGATCGATTTTCAACTCATTGCCTATTGAAGACACTGTAGGATATGGATCTGTTTGCACTTCCTATGGCTTCCACTAGATGTCAAGAGTCTGTAGAACATTGAATGAAGCTTCTACTGTGATGTTGAGCCGGATGGGAGCTGTTTGAGTCAATGGTCTGGCCACGCGCATTCCACATGATGTCGACTTGCGTTCCATTACTTCTATAGACACAAAGGAATTTTCCGGTTGGAACGTTATTGAATATTTATGATAACAACATCTTAAAGATTGATTCTATACTTAGTTTGACAAGTTTATTCGACCTGTAATACAACTTTTTGAAGTTTTCGTCCGACGTTCGCCTGGACCTGCACGAGCGTTTGGATATGTGTACTAAACGCGCTAACAAAAGTAGCTACTTGGACATAAATGATGTGTTAAGGCGTTCCTCCTCCTCTCCATTTTCGGAAAAGGAGGAGTATTGAGGGAACCAAGGCGCAGCGAAGTTTGAACACATAATGATTTATTAAATAAACAAAATAGACAAAGACGAAAACGAACTATACTGGATATAACTAACAAAATAACAAAACGATGTAGACAGACCTGAACAAACGAACTTACATATACACGAAGCACGCTGACACAGGAACAGACTACATAAACCGAAAACGAAACGAACAACCGAAACAATCCCGTATGGTGTAAGACATAACACAGACACAGGAGACAATCACCCACAAACACACAGTGATAATGCCCTACCTAAATATGACTCTTGATTAGAGGAAAATGCAAACCACCTGCCTCTAATCAAGAGCCATACCAGGCAAACCGAAACCAACATAGAAACAGGTAACATAGACTGCCCACCCAAAACACATGCCCTGACCAAAAACACATAAAAACTAACATAAATAGGTCAGGACTGTTACAGTACCCCCCCCCCAAGGTGCGAACGCCGGGCGCACCAGCACAAAGTCCAGGGGAGGGTCCGGGTGGGCAGTTGACCACGGTGGTGGCTCCGGTTCAGGACGCTGTCCCCGCACCACCATAGTCACTCCCCTCTTCTTTCTACCCCTTCCACTGACCACCCAAACATTAGCTTCCCCTAAATAAACAGCTAGCACCGGGACAAAGGGCAGCACCGGGACAAGGGGTAGCACCGGGACAAGGGGCAGCACCAGAACAAGGGGCAGCACCAGGATAAGGACCATCACTGGAATAAGGGGCAGCACCGGGACAAGGGGCAGCACCGGGACAAGGGGCAGCACCGGGACAAGGGGCAGCACCGGGACAAGGGGCAGCACCGGGACAAGGGGCAGCACCGGGACAAGGGGCAGCACCGGGACAAGGGGCAACACCGGGACAAGGGGCAACACCGGGACAAGGGGCAACACCGGGACAAGGGGCAGATCCCGGCTGAAGGACTCTGGCAGGTCCTGTTTGGACGGCTCTGGCAGGTCCATGCTGGCTGACGGCTCTCGACGCTCATGGCAGACTGACGGCTCTCGACGCTCATGGCAGGCTGACGGCTCTCGACGCTCATGGCAGGCTGACGCTCTCGACGCTCATGGCAGGCTGACGGCTCTCGACGCTCATGGCAGGCTGACGGCTCTCGACGCTCATGGCAGGCTGACGGCTCTCGACGCTCATGGCGCTCTGACGGCTCTGGCTGCTCATGGCTCTCTGACGGCTCTGGCTGCTCATGGCTCACTGACGGCTCTGGCTGCTCATGGCTCACTGACGGCTCTGGCTGCTCATGGCTCTCTGACGGCTCTGGCTGCTCATGGCTCTCTGACGGCTCTGGCTGCTCATGGCTCGCTGGCGGCTCTGGCAGATCCTGTCTGGTTGGCGGCTCTGGCAGATCCTGTCTGGTTGGCGGCTCTGGCAGATCCTGTCTGGTTGGCGGCTCTGGCAGATCCTGTCTGGTTGGCGGCTCTGGCAGATCCTGTCTGGTTGGCGGCTCTGGCAGATCCTGTCTGGTTGGCGGCTCTGGCAGATCCTGTCTGTCTGACGGCTCTAGCGGCTCCTGTCTGGCTGACGGCTCTAGCGGCTCCTGTCTGGCTGACGGCTCTGTAGGCACATGGCAGACGGGCGGCTTTGCAGGCTCATGGCAGACGGGCGGCTTTGCAGGCTCCTGGCAGACGGATGGCTCAGATGGCGCTGGGGAGACGGATGGCTCAGATGGCGCTGGGGAGACGGATGGCTCAGATGGCGCTGGGGCGACGGATGGCTCAGATGGCGCTGGAGAGACGGATGGCTCAGATGGCGCTGGGGAGACGGATGGCTCAGATGGCGCTGGGGAGACGGATGGCTCTGGCCGGATATGGCGCACTGTAGACCTGGTGCGTGGTGCCGGAACTGGAGGCACCGTGCTAATGACAAGCACCTTCCTACTAGTGCGGGGAGCAGGGACAGGGCACACTGTATTCTCAAAGCCTACTCTATCCCTGATGCGTGGTACCGGCACTGGTGACGCCGGGCTGAGGACAAGCACATCAGGATTAGTAGGGGGAGAATATACAGTGTGTACAGGGCTCTGGAGACGCACTGGTAGCTTAGTGCGTGGGGCCGGAACTGGAGGCACCGGGCTAGATACACGCACTACAGGGAGAGTGCGTGGAGGAGGAACAGGGCTCAGGATACGCACTGGTAGCCTAGTGCATAGTGTAGACACTGTAGGTACTAGGCTGGGGCGGGGAGGTGGTGCCGGAAATACCGGACCGTGGAGGCGTACTGGCACTCTTGAGCATTGAACCTGCCCAACCTTACCTGGTTGAATGCTCCCGGTTGCCCGACCAGTGCGGGGAGGTGGAATAACCCGCACCGGCCTATGTAGGCGAACCGGGGAAACCATGCGTAAGGCAGGTGCCATGTATGCCGGCCCGAGGAGACGCACTGGAGACCAGACGCGTTGAGCCGGCCTCATGACACCTGGCTCAATGCCCAATCTAGCCCTCCCAGTGCGGGGAGGTGGAATAACCCGCACTGGGCTGTGCACTCGTACAGGAGACACCGTGCGCTCTACTGCGTAACACGGCGCCTGCCCGTACTCCCGCTCTCCACGGTAAGCCTGGGAAGTGGGCGCAGGTCTCCTACCTGCCCTTGGCCCACTACCCTTTAGCCCCCCCCCCCAAGAAATTTTTGGGAGTTACTCACGGGCTTTTTCGGCTTCCGTGCCAGACACGTTCCCTCATAGCTCCGGTTCCTCTCTCCGGTAGCCTCCGCTCTCCTCAGTGCCTCCAGCTGTTCCCATGGGAGGCGATCCCTCCCAGCCAGGATCTCCTCCCAAGTGTAGCAACCCTTTCCGTCCAAAACATCGTCCCATGTCCATTGCTCCTTCTTTTCCTGTCCCTTTCTCCTTTGACTCCGCTGCTTGGCTCTGGGTTGGTGGGTGATTCTGTTAAGGCGTTCCTCCTCCTCTCCATTTTCGGAAAAGGAGGAGTATTGAGGGAACCAAGGCGCAGCGAAGTTTGAACACATAATGATTTATTAAATAAACAAAATAGACAAAGACGAAAACGAACTATACTGGATATAACTAACAAAATAACAAAACGATGTAGACAGACCTGAACAAACGAACTTACATATACACGAAGCACGCTGACACAGGAACAGACTACATAAACCGAAAACGAAACGAACAACCGAAACAATCCCGTATGGTGTAAGACATAACACAGACACAGGAGACAATCACCCACAAACACACAGTGATAATGCCCTACCTAAATATGACTCTTGATTAGAGGAAAATGCAAACCACCTGCCTCTAATCAAGAGCCATACCAGGCAAACCGAAACCAACATAGAAACAGGTAACATAGACTGCCCACCCAAAACACATGCCCTGACCAAAAACACATAAAAACTAACATAAATAGGTCAGGACTGTTACATGATGGACATTACCAAACAAAACAAACATTTATTGTGGAAGTGGGAGTCCTGGGAGTGCATTCCGACGAAGATCAGCAAAGGTTCTGTAAGTGAAGATTTATCATGCTTTTTCTGAGTTTTGTTGACTGCACAATTTGGCGGGTAACTGTATGGCTTACTTTTGTGGCTGAACGCTGTTCTCAGATTATTGAATATTGTGCTTTTGCTTCCAGTAGGATAATCTTTTGTAAAGATTTTTGAAATCTGACACAGCGGTTGCATTAAGAACAAGTTTATCTTTAATTCTATGTAAAACATGTATCTTTCCTCAAAGTTTATGATGAGTATTTATGTTATTTGACGTGGCTCTCTGCAATTTCTCCAGGTATTTTGGAGGCATTTCTGAACATGGCGCCAATGTAAACTGAGGTTTTTGGATATAAATATGAACTTAATCGAACAAAACATATATGTATTGTGTAACATGAAGTCCTATGAGTATCATCTGATGAAGATCATCAAAGGTTAGTGATTCATTTTATCTATATTTCTGCTTTTTGTGACTCCTGTCTTTGGCTGGAAAAATAGCTGTGTTTTTCTGTGATTTTGCGGTGACCTAACATAATCGTTTGTGGTGCTTTCGCTGAAAAGCCTATTTGAAATCGGACACTTTGGTGGGATTAACAACAAGATTACCTTTAAAATGGTATAAAATACATGTATGTTTGAGGATTTTTAATTATGAGATTTCTGTTGTTTGAATTTGGCGCCCTGCACTTTCACTGGCTGTTGTCATATCATCCCCTTAACGGGATTGCAGCCATAAGAAGTTTAAACAATGAGCCATAATCCCAACTCATGATGTTACTACCCTGCATGAATCTGCAGGTAGCTAACCAACCAGGTTCAATGTTAGCTAGCTAACAATAGGCTCTAACTAGTCAAGCAAATGGCTCTGAGATAAGAATAATAAGATCATACACTTAACATTAGCTAGCGAGCCAGCCAGCTAACGTTAGCTAGCTAACAGTACACTTTAACTTGAAATGAAATCCCTTCCTGTCAAAATTGGAAAAGTGTAATATCTGAAAATGTAGCTAGCTATACTATCTTACCCATATACATCATGGATGGACGCGTCTCCTGTCAGATGCCATGGTAGCAATTAATTTGAAGATGACACAGGGTTTTTCTCCATCTCCTTAGCTACTGTATTATACTCAAATTACACTCATTTCAAAACTCGACATGCACGTAATGTTAGCTAGCGAGCCAGCCAGCTAACGTTAGCTAGCTAACAGTACACTTTAACTTGATATTAGGCTTATACTGTTTTACTATACGATACTTTAAAAAAAATTATGCATTAGAAAGGATTACCTAGACATACTGCCCAGCTCAAATAGACAGAAGCGGGCTGTATGGCAAACCAATCCAAACTCATCTCCCTGCATGTCCAGCCCACTCATTATCTCAGCCAATCATGACTAGCGGGAAGGTTGCAGATTTTTTCTGTGGCTAAACCAACTAGGCTCGTAATTTAACAATTGTTATTGTATTTGCAGATGGCATACAAGTTTGTTATTAAGGAACATGAAATTCACATGTTCCAGAAGGAATTTCTGCCAAAAAAACACATTTTGAACAAAATAAAAAGTTTACGTTCAAACGGCTCTCCTGGTGACGCGTGACATAGGCATAGTTTCCTGAAACGAGTCGCATATTAGCTAAAGTAACGTCATAGTCAACATAGCTAATAGAAGTACTAGTAACACGTTAGTAAACCCGCTACAATCATGCAGTAACGTTACAGTGTATAGTCACGTAGCAGTTTAACAGTTACAGCAGCGGGTCCCAGTGGTAATATATAAGTAACACCAAAAGCTTACCTTGACTTGAAAGAGTTCCAGTGTTGTGTTGGATAGTCATAGCCAGCTAGCTAACATAGCATCCCTCTCTTTAAGCAGGGTGTTTGAGTAGGCTAAACTAGCTTGCTGCATTTTCTAGCTAAGTAAATGAAACTGAAACTGAAAACAAATGACAATCTCTATCTCTCTCTTGCCTCTCCTTCATTTTGGAATACATTTTTATTTGTTCAAAATTTGTTCACAGAGAACTGTTGAGGCTACTGTAGACCTTCATTGGGTGTGTGTGTGTGTGTGTGTGTGTGTGTGTGTGTGTGTGTGTGTGTGTGTGTGTGTGTGTGTGTGTGTGTGTGTGTGTGTGTGTGTGTGTGTGTGTGTGTGTGTGTGTGTGTGTGTGTGTGTGTGTGTGTGTGTGTGTGTGTGTGTGTCTGTACATTCATTCTCACATGTGTGTGAGAATGTGTGTGTGTGTTTCAGCGGGCAGGCCGGGGGTCCAGGAGGAGATCCTTCATAACCTGGACTACTGTGACATCCTGGTGCTGGGGGAGGAGCTGAGGCCGGAGCAGGAGAGTCTCCAGCTGCAGCGTAGCACCCTGCTGGGGAAACACCTGGACGCCACCAACTCCACATCCGGCATGTCTATATACGGTAAGTCACCATGGAAACATTTAACTGCCTGACCCGTAATCCCTGTCTAACCTCTGACTCCTACCCCAACTCCAACTCCAGTTATGGCATGCCTCCATCTATGTTACAATGCAAACACCTAACCATAACCCCTATCTCCCTCTATATCCATATCCCATGTCTTCCTCTATATCCATATCCCCTATCTTCCTCTATAACCATAACCCCTATCTTCCTCTATAACCATAATCCCTATCTTCCTCTATACCCATAACCCCTAACTTCCTCTATATCCATAACCTCTATCTTCCTCTATAACCATAACCCATATCTTAATCTATAACCATAACCCATATCTTCCTCTATACACATAACCCCCATCTTCCTTTACAACCATAACCCCAATCTTCCTTTATAACCATAACCCCTATCTTCCTCTATATCCATAACCCCTATCTTCCTCTATATCCATATCCCCTATCTTCCTCTATATCCATATATCCTATCTTCCTCTATAACCATAACCCCTATCTTCCCCTATACAATAACCCCTACCTTCCTCTATATCCATAACCCCTATCTTCCCCTATACCCATAACCCCTATCTTCCTCTATATCCATAACCCCTATCTTCCTCTATACCCGTAACCCCTATCTTCCCCTCTACCCATAACCCATATCTTCCTCTATAACCATAACCCCTATCTTCCTCTATACCTATAACCCCTATCTTCCTCTATACCCATAACCCCTATCTTCCTCTATATCCATAACCCCTATCTTCCCCTATATCCATAACCCCTATCTTCCCCTATACCCATAACCCCTATCTTCCTCTATACCCATAACCCCTATCTTCCTCTATACCCATAACCCCTACCTTCCTCTATACCCATAACCCCTATCTTCCTCTATACCCGTAACCCCTATCTTCCTCTATACCCGTAACCCCTATCTTCCTCTATAACCGTAACCCCTATCTTCCTCTATATCCGTAACCCCTATCTTCCTCTATATCCGTAACCCCTATCTTCCTCTATACCCATAACCCCTACCTTCCTCTATATCCATAACCCCTATCTTCCCCTATACCCATAACCCCTACCTTCCTCTATAACCATAACCCCTATCTTCCTCTATACCCATAACCCCTATCTTCCTCTATACCCATAACCCCTATCTTCCTCTATACCCATAACCCCTATCTTCCTCTATACCCATAACCCCTATCTTCCTCTATATCCATAACCCCTATCTTCCCCTATATTCATAACCCCTATCTTCCCCTATACCCATAACCCCTATCTTCCTCTATACCCATAACCCCTATCTTCCTCTATACCCATAACCCTTATCTTCCTCTATACCCATAACCCCTATCTTCCTCTATACCCGTAACCCCTATCTTCCTCTATACCCGTAACCCCTATCTTCCTCTATAACCGTAACCCCTATCTTCCTCTATATCCGTAACCCCTATCTTCCTCTATATCCGTAACCCCTATCTTCCTCTATACCCACAACCCCTATCTTCCTCTATACCCATAACCCCTATCTTCCTCTATACCCGTAACCCCTATCTTCCTCTATATCCGTAACCCCTATCTTCCTCTATACCCATAACCCCTATCTTCATCTATACCCATAACCCCTATCTTCCTCTATACCCATAACCCCTATCTCCCTCTCTATCCATAACCCCTATCTTCCTCTATACCCATAACCCCTATCTTCCTCTATACCCATAACCCCTATCTTCCTCTATACCTGTAACCCCTATCTTCCTCTATACCCATAACCCCTGTCTTCCTCTATATCCATAACCCCTATCCTTCTCTATATCCATAACCCCTATCTTCCTCTATATCCATAACCCCTATCTTCCTCTATACCCATAACCCCTATCTTCCGTTATAACCGTAACCCATAACTTCCCCTAAACCATAACCCCTATCTTCCCCTATACCCATAACCCCTATCTTCCTCTATACCCATAACCCCTATCTTCCCCTCTACCCATAACTCATATCTTCCTCTATAACCATTACCGCTATCTTCCTCTATATCCATAACCCCTATCTTCCTCTATACCCATAACCCCTATCTTCCCTTATACCCATAACCCTTATCTTCCTCTATATCCATAACCCCTATCTTCCTCTATATCCATAACCCCTATCTTCCCCTATACCATAACCCCTATCTTCCTCTATACCCATAACCCCTATCTTCCTCTCTATCCATAACCCCTATCTTCCCCTATACCCATAACCCCTATCTTCCCCTCTACCCATAACCCATATCTTCCTCTATAACCATAACCCCTATCTTCCTCTATACCTATAACCCCTATCTTCCTCTATACCCATAACCCCTATCTTCCTCTATATCCATAACCCCTATCTTCCCCTATATCCATAACCCCTATCTTCCCCTATACCCATAACCCCTATCTTCCTCTATACCCATAACCCCTATCTTCCTCTATACCCATAACCCCTACCTTCCTCTATACCCATAACCCCTATCTTCCTCTATACCCGTAACCCCTATCTTCCTCTATACCCGTAACCCCTATCTTCCTCTATAACCGTAACCCCTATCTTCCTCTATATCCGTAACCCCTATCTTCCTCTATATCCGTAACCCCTATCTTCCTCTATACCCATAACCCCTACCTTCCTCTATATCCATAACCCCTATCTTCCCCTATACCCATAACCCCTACCTTCCTCTATATCCACAACCCCTATCTTCCTCTATAACCATAACCCCTATCTTCCTCTATATCCAAAACCCCTATCTTCCTCTATACCCATAACCCCTACCTTCCTCTATACCCATAACCCCTATCTTCCTCTATACCCGTAACCCCTATCTTCCTCTATACCCGTAACCCCTATCTTCCTCTATAACCGTAACCCCTATCTTCCTCTATATCCGTAACCCCTATCTTCCTCTATATCCGTAACCCCTATCTTCCTCTATACCCATAACCCCTACCTTCCTCTATATCCATAACCCCTATCTTCCCCTATACCCATAACCCCTACCTTCCTCTATATCCACAACCCCTATCTTCCTCTATAACCATAACCCCTATCTTCCTCTATATCCAAAACCCCTATCTTGCTCTATATCCATAACTCCTATCTTCCTCTATACCCATAACCCCTATCTTCCACTATACCCATAACCCCTATCTTCCTCTATATCCATAACCCCTATCTTCCTCTATACCCGTAACCCCTATCTACCCCTCTACCCATAACCCATATCTTCCTCTATAACCATAACCCCTATCTTCCTCTATACCCATAACCCCTATCTTCCTCTATACCCATAACCCCTGTCTTCCTCTATACCCATAACCCCTATCTTCCTCTATACCCATAACCCATATCTTCCTCTATATCCATAACCCCTATCTTCCCCTATATTCATAACCCCTATCTTCCCCTATACCCATAACCCCTATCTTCCTCTATACCCATAACCCCTATCTTCCTCTATACCCATAACCCTTATCTTCCTCTATACCCATAACCCCTATCTTCCTCTATACCCGTAACCCCTATCTTCCTCTATACCCGTAACCCCTATCTTCCTCTATAACCGTAACCCCTATCTTCCTCTATATCCGTAACCCCTATCTTCCTCTATATCCGTAACCCCTATCTTCCTCTATACCCATAACCCCTATCTTCCTCTATACCCATAACCCCTATCTTCCTCTATACCCGTAACCCCTATCTTCCTCTATATCCGTAACCCCTATCTTCCTCTATACCCATAACCCCTATCTTCATCTATACCCATAACCCCTATCTTCCTCTATACCCATAACCCCTATCTCCCTCTCTATCCATAACCCCTATCTTCCCCTATACCCATAACCCCTATCTTCCTCTATAACCATAACCTCTATTTTCCTCTATATCCATAACCCCTATCTTCCTCTATACCCATAACCCCTATCTTCCTCTATACCCATAACCCCTATCTTCCTCTATACCTGTAACCCCTATCTTCCTCTATACCCATAACCCCTGTCTTCCTCTATATCCATAACCCCTATCCTTCTCTATATCCATAACCCCTATCTTCCTCTATATCCATAACCCCTATCTTCCTCTATACCCATAACCCCTATCTTCCGTTATAACCGTAACCCATAACTTCCCCTAAACCATAACCCCTATCTTCCCCTATACCCATAACCCCTATCTTCCTCTATACCCATAACCCCTATCTTCCCCTCTACCCATAACTCATATCTTCCTCTATAACCATTACCGCTATCTTCCTCTATATCCATAACCCCTATCTTCCTCTATACCCATAACCCCTATCTTCCCTTATACCCATAACCCTTATCTTCCTCTATATCCATAACCCCTATCTTCCTCTATATCCATAACCCCTATCTTCCCCTATACCATAACCCCTATCTTCCTCTATACCCATAACCCCTATCTTCCTCTCTATCCATAACCCCTATCTTCCCCTATACCCATAACCCCTATCTTCCCCTCTACCCATAACCCATATCTTCCTCTATAACCATAACCCCTATCTTCCTCTATACCTATAACCCCTATCTTCCTCTATACCCATAACCCCTATCTTCCTCTATATCCATAACCCCTATCTTCCCCTATATCCATAACCCCTATCTTCCCCTATACCCATAACCCCTATCTTCCTCTATACCCATAACCCCTATCTTCCTCTATACCCATAACCCCTACCTTCCTCTATACCCATAACCCCTATTTTCCTCTATACCCGTAACCCCTATCTTCCTCTATACCCGTAACCCCTATCTTCCTCTATAACCGTAACTTCTATCTTCCTCTATATCCGTAACCCCTATCTTCCTCTATATCCGTAACCCCTATCTTCCTCTATACCCATAACCCCTACCTTCCTCTATATCCATAACCCCTATCTTCCCCTATACCCATAACCCCTACCTTCCTCTATATCCACAACCCCTATCTTCCTCTATAACCATAACCCCTATCTTCCTCTATATCCAAAACCCCTATCTTCCTCTATATCCATAACCCCTATCTTCCTCTATACCCATAACCCCTATCTTCCACTATACCCATAACCCCTATCTTCCTCTATATCCATAACCCCTATCTTCCTCTATACCCGTAACCCCTATCTACCCCTCTACCCATAACCCATATCTTCCTCTATAACCATAACCCCTATCTTCCTCTATACCCATAACCCCTATCTTCCTCTATACCCATAACCCCTATCTTCCTCTATACCCATAACCCCTATCTTCCTCTATACCCATAACCCCTATCTTCCTCTATATTCATTACCCCTATCTTCCCCTATATTCATAACCCCTATCTTCCCCTATACCCATAACCCCTATCTTCCTCTATACCCATAACCCCTATCTTCCTCTATACCCATAACCCTTATCTTCCTCTATACCCATAACCCCTATCTTCCTCTATACCCGTAACCCCTATCTTCCTCTATACCCGTAACCCCTATCTTCCTCTATAACCGTAACCCCTATCTTCCTCTATATCCGTAACCCCTATCTTCCTCTATATCCGTAACCCCTATCTTCCGCTATACCCATAACCCCTATCTTCCTCTATACCCATAAACCCTATCTTCCTCTATACCCGTAACCCCTATCTTCCTCTATATCCGTAACCCCTATCTTCCTCTATACCCATAACCCCTATCTTCATCTATACCCATAACCCCTATCTTCCTCTATACCCATAACCCCTATCTCCCTCTCTATCCATAACCCCTATCTTCCCCTATACCCATAACCCCTATCTTCCTCTATAACCATAACCCCTATTTTCCTCTATATCCATAACCTCTATCTTCCTCTATACCCATAACCCCTATCTTCCGTTATAACCGTAACCCATAACTTCCCCTAAACCATAACCCCAATCTTCCCCTATACCCATAACCCCTATCTTCCTCTATACCCATAACCCCTATCTTCCCCTCTACCCATAACTCATATCTTCCTCTATAACCATTACCACTATCTTCCTCTATATCCATAACCCCTATCTTCCTCTATACCCATAACCCCTATCTTCCCTTATACCCATAACCCTTATCTTCCTCTATATCCATAACCCCTATCTTCCTCTATATCCATAACCCCTATCTTCCCCTATACCATAACCCCTATCTTCCTCTATACCCATAACCCCTATCTTCCTCTCTATCCATAACCCCTATCTTCCCCTATACCCATAACCCCTATCTTCCTCTATACCCATAACCCCTATCTTCCCTTATACCCATAACCCTTATCTTCCTCTATATCCATAACCCCTATCTTCCTCTATATCCATAACCCCTATCTTCCCCTATACCATAACCCCTATCTTCCTCTATACCCATAACCCCTATCTTCCTCTCTATCCATAACCCCTATCTTCCCCTATACCCATAACCCCTATCTTCCTCTATACCCATAACCCCTATCTTCCTCTATATCCATAACCCATATCTTCCTCTATATCCATAACCCCTATCTTCCCCTATACCCATAACCCCTATCTTCCTCTATATCCATAACCCCTATCTTCCTCTATATCCATAACCCCTATCTTCCCCTATACCCATAACCCCTATCTTCCTCTATACCCATAACCCCTATCTTCCTCTCTATCCATAACCCCTTTCTTCCCCTATACCCATAACCCCTATCTTCCCCTATACCCATAAACCCTATCTTCCTTTATAACCGTAACCCTTGTATCTATGAAACTGGTAGTGACCATAGGAATGTGTCCACCATCTCTCTCAGGTGTGGACTCCATGTCCAACTATGAGCAGGTGATCAGGCAGGTGCATTACTACAACTGGCACCCCACCCAGACCCCAGACAGGAAGTTCCGTCTCACCTGCTCTGAGCTAAACGGACGCTACACCAGCAATGAGTTCACCCTGGAGGTCAGTGGACTAGAGAGCGGAACGATAAAAATACAGGAGTTCCAATGTTCCTGTGTTTTCAGAAATTATATTTGATTAAACATTTCCTCCCCTTTTCAACTTTTTTCCCCTGCCCTTTTCCCAGAAAATCTCTGACGGTTCTGTGTCTAATAGTCCTTATTTGTAGTTTACTCTTATATTTTCTGAGACATGTATCATACCTGTAACCTTGCTTTCTATTCTTGGCCTGCCCAGATCAGTGTACTCCACAAATCAGAGGCTGGGGAGCATGTCAATCAAATGGTAGCCCCGTCCCAGTACATGCAAGTCGTTCCTCATCTGGCCATGGTCCACAGTCTATACCCCACACACGGTCCAGGTAAGACTATAGAATCATCAGTCCATACCTCACACACAGCTCAGTTAGGACTTAGGACAAAGGATAATTCTGTTCCAGCCCAACACACCTTTTAACACACCTCTGTGTCTGTGTGTGTGTGTGTGTGTGTGTGTGTGTGTGTGTGTGTGTGTGTGTGTGTGTGTGTGTGTGTGTGTGTGTGTGTGTGTGTGTGTGTGTGTGTGTGTGTGTGTGTGTGTGTGTGTGTGTGTGTGTGTGTGTGTGTGTGTGTGTGTGTGTGTGTGTGTGAGAGAGAGAGAGGAAACTGACAAGAAACTGGACGACAGTGCAAATGGAGAATGGGGAGGACTCTGTGTGCATGTGTAGATAGCTACTATTATTGAACACACAGAGAGAGAAAAACATACAACATTTTAAAATCCATGTAAACAAACAACAAGGGTGCGGTTTAAACAGGCAAAAACACACACTTTTCTTCCCACAGGGCCGTGGGGTGAGACAGGGCCGTGGGGTGAGACAGGGCCGTGTGGTGAGACAGGGCCGTGTGGTGAGACAGGGATGCAGCTTAAGCCCCACCCTCTTCAACATATATATCAACGAATTGGCGAGGGCGCTAGAACAGTCTGCAGCACCCGGCCTCACCCTACTAGAATCTGAAGTCAAATGTCTACTGTTTGCTGATGATCTGGTGCTTCTGTCACCAACCAAGGAGGGCCTACAGCAGCACCTAGATCTTCTGCACAGATTCTGCCAGTCCTTTGCCCTGACAGTAAATCTCAGTAAGACCAAAATAATGGTGTTCCAAAAAAGGTCCAGTCGCCAGGACCACAAATACAAATTGCATCTTGTCACCATTGCCCTAAAGCACACAAAAAACGATGCATAACTCGGCCTAAACATCACGCTACAGGTAACTTCCACAAAGCTTTAAAATATCTGAGAGACAAGGCAAGAAGGGCATTCTATGCCGTCAAAAGGAACATAAAATTCGTGATACCAATTAGGATCTGGCTAAAAACACCTGAATCAGTTAGGGAACCCATTGCCCTTTATTGTTGTGAGGTCTGGGCTCCGCTCATCAACCAAGAATTCACAAAATGGGACAAACACCCAATTAAGACTCTGCATGCAGAATTCTGCAAAAATATCCTCTGTGTACAACGTAAAACACCAAATAATGCATGCAGAGCAGAATTAGGCCGATACCCGCTAATTATCAAAATCCAGAAAGGAGCCATTAAATTCTACAACCACCTAAAAGGAAGCGATTTGCAAACCTTCCATAACAAAGCCATCACCTACAGAGAGATGAACCTGGAGAAGAGTCCCCTAAGCAAGCTGGTCCTGGGGCTCTGTTCACAAACACAAACAGACTACACAGAGCCCCAGGAAAGCAACCCAATTAGACCCAAGCAAATCATGAGAAAACAAAAGATAATTACTTGACTCATTGGAAAGAATTAACAAAACAACTGAGCAAACTAGAATGCTATTTGGTCCTAAACAGAGAGCACAAAGTGGCAGAATACCTGAACACTGTGACTGACCCTAACTTAACCTGTCTAGGATCAGCGTGGCGCTAGCGGCACTCCCCCCCCCCCCCCCCCACTGAAAAACCAGTGCCGCGAAATTCAAAAAAAATATTTTTTTTAAATATTTAACTTTCACACATTAAAGTCCAATACAGCTAATGAAAGACACAGATCTTGTGAATCCAGTCAACATGTCCGATTTTTAAAATGTTTTACAGGGAAGACACAATATGTAAAGATGTACATCTATTACCTAAAAACACATTAGCATAATCCACCATCTTTTATTTGTCCACCAACACCAGTAGCCATCACCAATTCGGCTAAACTAAGATATTTATAGCCCCTAACCAACAAAAAAACTCATTAGATGACAGTCTGATAACATATTTATGGTATGGGATAGGTTTTGTTAGAAAAAAGTGCATATTTCAGGTAGATGGCTAGTTTACAATTGCACCCACCGTCACAAATGGAATAGAAAAACTACTTAGAGCAACGTGTTTACCTACTTACTAATCATCAAACATTTCGTAAAAATACACAGCATACACGAATCGAAAGACACAGATCCTGTGAATACAGACAATATTTCAGATTTTCTAAGTGTCTTACAGCGAAAACACAATAAATCGTTATATTAGCATAGCACATACCACATAGCAGCCCAGCATTGATTCTAGCCAAAGTGAGCGATAAAAGTCAACATCGCCAAAAGATATTAATTTTTTCACTAACCTTCTCAGAATTCTTCCGATGACACTCCTGTAACATCACATTACAACATGCATATACAGTTTGATCGCAAATGTTTATATTTAGCCACCAAAATCATGGTTAGACAATGTGAAATGTAGCTCAGCTGGTCAGAAAATGTCCTTGCGCCACTTAGACAGTGATCTACTCTTATACATAAATACTCATAAACGTGACTAAAAAATATAGGGTGGACAGGGATTGATAGACAATTTAATTCTTAATACAATTGCTTTATTACATTTTTTAATTTATCCTTACTTTTCAATACAGTTTGCGCCAAGCGAAGCTACGTCAAAAAACATGGCGTCCTAAGCCACTAAAATGTTTCGACAGAAACACGATTTATCATAATAAAAATGTCCTACCTTGAGCTGTTCTTCCATCAGTATCTTGGGCAAAGGATCCTTTCTTGGGAGAAATCGTCTTTTGGTGGAAAGCTGTCCTCTTGCCATGTGGAAATGCCAACTGCGTTCGGGATGAACTGAAAAGCGTGCCCAACTATTCACATCGTTGCAAAAATAAATGTCCCAAAATTGCACTAAACGGATATAAATTGCTATAAAACGCTTTAAATTAACTACCTTATGATGTTTTTAACTCCCATAACGAGTAGAAACATGACCCGAGTAATATTACCCCCTTCACTAATGCTTGGAAAAGGTGCGGGCCGGTGTCCTCTAGGCGCATGACGCAGCTCCAAAAGAATGACTAGCTTCAGGGTTTTTTCATTTGTAGGGCCTGTGAACGCGCAATCGACCCCATTGGAATCGTCATCACGTAAAGGCATCCAGGGGAAGACGTAAGAAGTGTCCGTATAGTCATAGCAAAATCAGTGCCCTTTTAACTGACTTCAGAACAGTGGCCAACATTTCTGAAATCTGAATCCATGTCAGGGAAATTGCTGTAGAATGGGCTCTGTTCCACTTAGAGACAAAATTTCAACTCCTATAGAAACTATAGACTGTTTTCTATCCAATAATAATAATAATATGCATATTGTACGATCAAGGATTTTGTGGGAAGCCGTTTAAAAAAGTACCCAATTAGCATAAATAGTCTAAACAGCGCCCCCATCCCCAACAGGTTAAGGAAAGCTTTGACTATCTACAGACTCAGTGAGCATAGCCTTGCTATTGAGAAAGGCCGCCGAAGGCAGACCTGGCTCTCAAGAGAAGATAGGCTATGTGCACGCTGCCCACAAAATGAGGTGGAAACTGAGCTGCACTTCCTAACCTCCTGCCAAATGTATGACCATATTAGAGACACATATTTCCTCAGATTACACAGATCCACAAAGAATTTGAAAACAAACCCAATTTTGATAACCTCCCATATCTACTGGGTGAAATACCACAGTGTGCCATCACAGCAGCAAGATTTGTGACCTGTTGCCACAAGAAGAACAAACACCATTGTAAATACAACCCATATTTCTGTTAATTTATTTTCACTTTTGTACTTTAACCAATTGCACATAGTTACAACACTGCATATATACATAATATGATATTTGTAATGTCTTTATTCTTTTGGAACTTCTGTGAGTGTAATGTTTACTGTAAATTTTTATTGTTTATTTTTTGTATATTGTCTACTTCACTTACTTTGCCAATGTTAACATATGTTTCCCATGCCAATGAGAGAGAGAGAGAGAGAGAGAGAGAGAGAGAGAGAGAGAGAGAGAGAGAGAGAGAGAGAGAGAGAGAGAGAGAGAGAGAGAGAGAGAGAGAGAGAGAGAGAGAGAGAGAGAGAGAGAGAGAGAGAGAGAGAGGAGAGAGAGAGAGAGAGAGAGAGAGAGAGAGAGAGAGAGAGAGAGAGAGAGAGAGAGAGAGAGAGAGAGAGAGAGCGGATATGAAGAGAAAGGGAGGGAAGAGAGGACACATGAGAAGTGTGCATGGAGGGGTGTCTTTAATGAAGTGAATGATGTAGATTGTAACATTCTGTGTAGATTGTTCTGTTGGGAGACCGTACAGACCCTCTAGTAACGTTCTGTGTAGATTGTTCTGTTGGGAGACCATACAAACCCTCTAGTAACGTTCTGTGTAGATTGTTCTGTTGGGAGACCATACAAACCCTCTAGTAACGTTCTGTGTAGATTGTTCTGTTAGGAGACCGTGCAGACCTACTGTAACATTCTGTGTAGATTGTTCTGTTAGGAGACCGTACAAACCCTCTAGTAATGTTCTGTGTAGATTGTTCTGTTGGGAGACCGTGCAGACCCTCTAGTAACATTCTGTGTAGATTGTTCTGTTGGGAGACCATACAAACCCTCTAGTAACGTTCTGTGTAGATTGTTCTGTTGGGAGACCATACAAACCCTCTAGTAACATTCTGTGTAGATTGTTTAGTTACGAGACCGTACAGACCCTCTGGTAACATTCTGTGTAGATTGTTCTGTTGGGAGACCATACAAACCCTCTAGTAACGTTCTGTGTAGATTGTTCTGTTGGGAGACCGTGCAGACCCTCTAGTAACATTCTGTGTAGATTGTTCTGTTGGGAGACCATACAAACCCTCTAGTAACATAACCGTGCAGACCTACTGTAACGTTCTGTGTAGATTGTTCTGTTAGGAGACCGTGCAGACCCTCTAGTAACGTTCTGTGTAGATTGTTCTGTTAGGAGACCGTGCAGACCTACTGTAACAATCTGTGTAGATTGTTGTGTTAGGAGACCGTACAAACCCTCTAGTAACGTTCTGTGTAGATTGTTCTGTTGGGAGACCGTACATACCCTCTGGTAACGTTCTGTGTAAATTGTTCTGTTAGGAGACCGTGCAGACCATCTAGTAACGTTCTGTGTAGATTGTTCTGTTAGGAGACCGTGCAAACCCTCTAGTAACATAACCGTGCAGACCTACTGTAACGTTCTGTGTAGATTGTTCTGTTGGGAGACCGTACAGACCTATTGTAACATTCTGTGTAGATTGTTCTGTTGGGAGACCGTACAAACCCTCTGGTAACATTCTGTGTAGATTGTTCTGTTAGGAGACCATCTAGACCCTCTAGTAACATTCTGTGTAGATTGTTCTGTTGGGAGACCGTACAGACCTATTGTAACGTTCTGTGTAGATTGTTCTGTTGGGAGACCATACAAACCCTCTAGTAACGTTCTGTTCAGATTGTTCTGTTAAGAGACCGTGCAAACCCTCTAGTAACGTTCTGTGTAGATTGTTCTGTTAGGAGACCGTGCAAACCCTCTAGTAACGTTCTGTGTAGATTGTTCTGTTGGGAGACCGTGCAGACCCTCTAGTAACATTCTGTGTAGATTGTTCTGTTGGGAGACCATACAAACCCTCTAGTAACGTTCTGTGTAGATTGTTCTGTTGGGAGACCGTGCAGACCCTCTAGTAACGTTCTGTGTAGATTGTTCTGTTGGGAGACCGTGCAGACCCTCTAGTAACGTTCTGTGTAGATTGTTCTGTTAGGAGACCGTGCAGACCTACTGTAACAATCTGTGTAGATTGTTCTGTTAGGAGACCGTACAAACCCTCTAGTAACGTTCTGTGTAGATTGTTCTGTTGGGAGACCGTACAGGCCCTCTGGTAACGTTCTGTGTAAATTGTTCTGTTAGGAGACCGTGCAGACCCTCTAGTAACGTTCTGTGTAGATTGTTCTGTTAGGAGACCGTACAGACCCTCTAGTAACATTCTGTGTAGATTGTTCTGTTAGGAGACCGTGCAGAACTACTATAACATTCTGTGTAGATTGTTCTGTTAGGAGACCGTACAGACCCTCTGGTAACGTTCTGTGTAGATTGTTCTGTTGGGAGACCGTACAGACCCTCTAGTAACGTTCTGTGTAGATTGTTCTGTTGGGAGACCGTACAGACCTATTGTAACATTCTGTGTAGATTGTTCTGTTGGGAGACCGTACAAACCCTCTGGTAACATTCTGTGTAGATTGTTCTGTTAGGAGACCGTGCAGACCCTCTAGTAACATTCTGTGTAGATTGTTCTGTTAGGAGACCGTGCAGACCTACTGAAACATTCTGTGTAGATTGTTCTGTTAGGAGACCGTACAAACCCTCTGGTAACATTCTGTGTAGATTGTTCTGTTGGGAGACCGTGCAAACCCTCTAGTAACGTTCTGTGTAGATTGTTCTGTTGGGAGACCATACAAACCCTCTAGTAACGTTCTGTGTAGATTGTTCTGTTAAGAGACCTTGCAAACCCTCTAGTAACGTTCTGTGTAGATTGTTCTGTTAGGAGACCGTGCAAACCCTCTAGTAACGTTCTGTGTAGATTGTTCTTTTGGGAGACCGTGCAGACCCTCTAGTAACATTCTGTGTAGATTGTTCTGTTGGGAGACCATACAAACCCTCTAGTAACGTTCTGTGTAGATTGTTCTGTTGGGAGACCGTGCAGACCCTCTAGTAACATTCTGTGTAGATTGTTCTGTTGGGAGACCATACAAACCCTCTAGTAACATAACCGTGCAGACCTACTGTAACGTTCTGTGTAGATTGTTCTGTTAGGAGACCGTGCAGACCCTCTAGTAACGTTCTGTGTAGATTGTTCTGTTGGGAGACCGTACAGACCTATTGTAACATTCTGTGTAGATTGTTCTGTTGGGAGACCCTACAAACCCTCTGGTAACATTCTGTGTAGATTGTTCTGTTAGGAGACCATCTAGACCCTCTAGTAACGTTCTGTGTAGATTGTTCTGTTAGGAGACCGTGCAGACCTACTGTAACATTCTGTGTAGATTGTTCTGTTAGGAGACCGTAAAAACCCTCTGGTAACATTCTGTGTAGATTGTTCTGTTGGGAGACCGTGCAGACCCTCTAGTAACGTTCTGTGTAGATTGTTCTGTTGGGAGACCATACAAACCCTCTAGTAATGTTCTGTTCAGATTGTTCTGTTAAGAGACCGTGCAAACCCTCTAGTAACGTTCTGTGTAGATTGTTCTGTTAGGAGACCGTGCAAACCCTCTAGTAACGTTCTGTGTAGATTGTTCTGTTGGGAGACCGTGCAGACCCTCTAGTAACATTCTGTGTAGATTGTTCTGTTGGGAGACCATACAAGCCCTCTAGTAACGTTCTGTGTAGATTTTTCTGTTGGGAGACCGTGCAGACCCTCTAGTAACATTCTGTGTAGATTGTTCTGTTGGGAGACCATACAAACCCTCTAGTAACATAACCGTGCAGACCTACTGTAACGTTCTGTGTAGATTGTTCTGTTAGGAGACCGTGCAGACCCTCTAGTAACGTTCTGTGTAGATTGTTCTGTTAGGAGACCGTGCAGACCTACTGTAACAATCTGTGTAGATTGTTCTGTTAGGAGACCGTACAAACCCTCTAGTAACGTTCTGTGTAGATTGTTCTGTTGGGAGACCGTACAGACCCTCTGGTAACGTTCTGTGTAAATTGTTCTGTTAGGAGACCGTGCAGACCCTCTAGTAACGTTCTGTGTAGATTGTTCTGTTAGGAGACCGTGCAAACCCTCTAGTAACATAACCGTGCAGACCTACTGTAACATTCTGTGTAGATTGTTCTGTTAGGAGACCGTACAGACCCTCTGGTAACGTTCTGTGTAGATTGTTCTGTTAGGAGACCGTGCAGAACTACTGTAACATTCTGTGTAGATTGTTCTGTTAGGAGACCGTACAGACCCTCTGGTAACGTTCTGTGTAGATTGTTCTGTTGGGAGACCGTACAGACCCTCTAGTAACGTTCTGTGTAGATTGTTCTGTTGGGAGACCGTACAGACCTATTGTAACATTCTGTGTAGATTGTTCTGTTGGGAGACCGTACAAACCCTCTGGTAACATTCTGTGTAGATTGTTCTGTTAGGAGACCGTGCAGACCCTCTAGTAACGTTCTGTGTAGATTGTTCTGTTAGGAGACCGTGCAGACCTACTGAAACATTCTGTGTAGATTGTTCTGTTAGGAGACCGTACAAACCCTCTGGTAACATTCTGTGTAGATTGTTCTGTTGGGA
Organism: Salvelinus fontinalis; assembly: GCF_029448725.1. Classification (NCBI taxonomy): domain Eukaryota; kingdom Metazoa; phylum Chordata; class Actinopteri; order Salmoniformes; family Salmonidae; genus Salvelinus; species Salvelinus fontinalis. Next base: position 20,905,288 of record NC_074697.1, read on the forward strand.
GACCGTGCAAACCCTCTAGTAACGTTCTGTGTAGATTGTTCTGTTGGGAGACCATACAAACCCTCTAGTAACGTTCTGTGTAGATTGTTCTGTTGGGAGACCGTACAGACCTATTGTAACATTCTGTGTAGATTGTTCTGTTGGGAGACCGTACAAACCGTCTGGTAACATTCTGTGTAGATTGTTCTGTTAGGAGACCATCTAGACCCTCTAGTAACGTTCTGTGTAGATTGTTCTGTTAGGAGACCGTGCAGACCTACTGTAACATTCTGTGTAGATTGTTCTGTTAGGAGACCGTACAAACCCTCTGGTAACATTCTGTGTAGATTGTTCTGTTGGGAGACCGTGCAAACCCTCTATTAACGTTCTGTGTAGATTGTTCTGTTGGGAGACCATACAACCCTCTAGTAATGTTCTGTTCAGATTGTTCTGTTAAGAGACCGTGCAAACCCTCTAGTAACGTTCTGTGTAGATTGTTCTGTTAGGAGACCGTGCAAACCCTCTAGTAACGTTCTGTGTAGATTGTTCTGTTGGGAGACCGTGCAGACCCTCTAGTAACATTCTGTGTAGATTGTTCTGTTGGGAGACCATACAAACCCTCTAGTAACGTTCTGTGTAGATTGTTCTGTTGGGAGACCCTGCAGACCCTCTAGTAACATTCTGTGTAGATTGTTCTGTTGGGAGACCATACAAACCCTCTAGTAACATAACCGTGCAGACCTACTGTAACGTTCTGTGTAGATTGTTCTGTTAGGAGACCGTGCAGACCCTCTAGTAACGTTCTGTGTAGATTGTTCAGTTAGGAGACCGTGCAGACCTACTGTAACAATCTGTGTAGATTGTTCTGTTAGGAGACCGTACAAACCCTCTAGTAACGTTCTGTGTAGATTGTTCTGTTGGGAGACCGTACAGACCCTCTGGTAACGTTCTGTGTAAATTGTTCTGTTAGGAGACCGTGCAGACCCTCTAGTAACGTTCTGTGTAGATTGTTCTGTTAGGAGACCGTGCAAACCCTCTAGTAACATAACCGTGCAGACCTACTGTAACATTCTGTGTAGATTGTTCTGTTAGGAGACCGTACAGACCCTCTGGTAACGTTCTGTGTAGATTGTTCTGTTAGGAGACCGTACAGACCCTCTGGTAACGTTCTGTGTAGATTGTTCTGTTGGGAGACCGTACAGACCCTCTAGTAACGTTCTGTGTAGATTGTTCTGTTGGGAGACCGTACAGACCTATTGTAACATTCTGTGTAGATTGTTCTGTTGGGAGACCGTACAAACCCTCTGGTAACATTCTGTGTAGATTGTTCTGTTAGGAGACCGTGCAGACCCTCTAGTAACGTTCTGTGTAGATTGTTCTGTTAGGAGACCGTGCAGACTTACTGAAACATTCTGTGTAGATTGTTCTGTTAGGAGACCGTACAAACCCTCTGGTAACATTCTGTGTAGATTGTTCTTTTGGGAGACCGTGCAAACCCTCTAGTAACGTTCTGTGTAGATTGTTCTTTTGTGAGACCATACAAACCCTCTAGTAACGTTCTGTGTAGATTGTTCTGTTAAGAGACCATGCAAACCCTCTAGTAACGTTCTGTGTAGATTGTTCTGTTAGGAGACCGTGCAAACCCTCTAGTAACGTTCTGTGTAGATTGTTCTGTTGGGAGACCGTGCAGACCCTCTAGTAACATTCTGTGTAGATTGTTCTGTTGGGAGACCATACAAACCCTCTAGTAACATAACCGTGCAGACCTACTGTAACGTTCTGTGTAGATTGTTCTGTTAGGAGACCGTGCAGACCCTCTAGTAACGTTCTGTGTAGATTCTTCTGTTAGGAGACCGTGCAGACCTACTGTAACAATCTGTGTAGATTGTTCTGTTAGGAGACCGTACAAACCCTCTAGTAACGTTCTGTGTAGATTGTTCTGTTGGGAGACCGTACAGACCCTCTGGTAACGTTCTGTGTAAATTGTTCTGTTAGGAGACCGTGCAGACCCTCTAGTAACGTTCTGTGTAGATTGTTCTGTTAGGAGACCGTGCAAACCCTCTAGTAACATAACCGCGCAGACCTACTGTAACATTCTGTGTAGATTGTTCTGTTAGGAGACCGTACAGACCCTCTGGTAACGTTCTGTGTAGATTGTTCTGTTAGGAGACCGTGCAGAACTACTGTAACATTCTGTGTAGATTGTTCTGTTAGGAGACCGTACAGACCCTCTGGTAACGTTCTGTGTAGATTGTTCTGTTGGGAGACCGTACAGACCCTCTAGTAACGTTCTGTGTAGATTGTTCTGTTGGGAGACCGTACAGACCTATTGTAACATTCTGTGTAGATTGTTCTGTTGGGAGACCGTACAAACCCTCTGGTAACATTCTGTGTAGATTGTTCTGTTAGGAGACCGTGCAGACCCTCTAGTAACGTTCTGTGTAGATTGTTCTGTTAGGAGACCGTGCAGACCTACTGAAACATTCTGTGTAGATTGTTCTGTTAGGAGACCGTACAAACCCTCTGGTAACATTCTGTGTAGATTGTTCTGTTGGGAGACCGTGCAAACCCTCTAGTAACGTTCTGTGTAGATTGTTCTGTTGGGAGACCATACAAACCCTCTAGTAACGTTCTGTGTAGATTGTTCTGTTGGGAGACCGTACAGACCTATTGTAACATTCTGTGTAGATTGTTCTGTTGGGAGACCGTACAAACCCTCTGGTAACATTCTGTGTAGATTGTTCTGTTAGGAGACCATCTAGACCCTCTAGTAACGTTCTGTGTAGATTGTTCTGTTAGGAGACCGTGCAGACCTACTGTAACATTCTGTGTAGATTGTTCTGTTGGGAGACCGTGCAAACCCTCTATTAACGTTCTGTGTAGATTGTTCTGTTGGGAGACCATACAAACCCTCTAGTAATGTTCTGTTCAGATTGTTCTGTTAAGAGACCGTGCAAACCCTCTAGTAACGTTCTGTGTAGATTGTTCTGTTAGGAGACCGTGCAAACCCTCTAGTAACGTTCTGTGTAGATTGTTCTGTTGGGAGACCGTGCAGACCCTCTAGTAACATTCTGTGTAGATTGTTCTGTTGGGAGACCATACAAACCCTCTAGTAACGTTCTGTGTAGATTGTTCTGTTGGGAGACCGTGCAGACCCTCTAGTAACATTCTGTGTAGATTGTTCTGTTGGGAGACCATACAAACCCTCTAGTAACATAACCGTGCAGACCTACTGTAACGTTCTGTGTAGATTGTTCTGTTAGGAGACCGTGCAGACCCTCTAGTAACGTTCTGTGTAGATTGTTCTGTTAGGAGACCGTGCAGACCTACTGTAACAATCTGTGTAGATTGTTCTGTTAGGAGACCGTACAAACCCTCTAGTAACGTTCTGTGTAGATTGTTCTGTTGGGAGACCGTACAGACCCTCTGGTAACGTTCTGTGTAAATTGTTCTGTTAGGAGACCGTGCAGACCCTCTAGTAACGTTCTGTGTAGATTGTTCTGTTAGGAGACCGTGCAAACCCTCTAGTAACATAACCGTGCAGACCTACTGTAACATTCTGTGTAGATTGTTCTGTTAGGAGACCGTACAGACCCTCTGGTAACGTTCTGTGTAGATTGTTCTGTTAGGAGACCGTGCAGAACTACTATAACATTCTGTGTAGATTGTTCTGTTAGGAGACCGTACAGACCCTCTGGTAACGTTCTGTGTAGATTGTTCTGTTGGGAGACCGTACAGACCCTCTAGTAACGTTCTGTGTAGATTGTTCTGTTGGGAGACCGTACAGACCTATTGTAACATTCTGTGTAGATTGTTCTGTTGGGAGACCGTACAAACCCTCTGGTAACATTCTGTGTAGATTGTTCTGTTAGGAGACCGTGCAGACCCTCTAGTAACATTCTGTGTAGATTGTTCTGTTAGGAGACCGTGCAGACCTACTGAAACATTCTGTGTAGATTGTTCTGTTGGGAGACCGTACAAACCCTCTGGTAACATTCTGTGTAGATTGTTCTGTTGGGAGACCGTGCAAACCCTCTAGTAACGTTCTGTGTAGATTGTTCTGTTGGGAGACCATACAAACCCTCTAGTAACGTTCTGTGTAGATTGTTCTGTTAAGAGACCTTGCAAACCCTCTAGTAACGTTCTGTGTAGATTGTTCTGTTAGGAGACCGTGCAAACCCTCTAGTAACGTTCTGTGTAGATTGTTCTTTTGGGAGACCGTGCAGACCCTCTAGTAACATTCTGTGTAGATTGTTCTGTTGGGAGACCATACAAACCCTCTAGTAACGTTCTGTGTAGATTGTTCTGTTGGGAGACCGTGCAGACCCTCTAGTAACATTCTGTGTAGATTGTTCTGTTGGGAGACCATACAAACCCTCTAGTAACATAACCGTGCAGACCTACTGTAACGTTCTGTGTAGATTGTTCTGTTAGGAGACCGTGCAGACCCTCTAGTAACGTTCTGTGTAGATTGTTCTGTTGGGAGACCGTACAGACCTATTGTAACATTCTGTGTAGATTGTTCTGTTGGGAGACCCTACAAACCCTCTGGTAACATTCTGTGTAGATTGTTCTGTTAGGAGACCATCTAGACCCTCTAGTAACGTTCTGTGTAGATTGTTCTGTTAGGAGACCGTGCAGACCTACTGTAACATTCTGTGTAGATTGTTCTGTTAGGAGACCGTAAAAACCCTCTGGTAACATTCTGTGTAGATTGTTCTGTTGGGAGACCGTGCAGACCCTCTAGTAACGTTCTGTGTAGATTGTTCTGTTGGGAGACCATACAAACCCTCTAGTAATGTTCTGTTCAGATTGTTCTGTTAAGAGACCGTGCAAACCCTCTAGTAACGTTCTGTGTAGATTGTTCTGTTAGGAGACCGTGCAAACCCTCTAGTAACGTTCTGTGTAGATTGTTCTGTTGGGAGACCGTGCAGACCCTCTAGTAACATTCTGTGTAGATTGTTCTGTTGGGAGACCATACAAGCCCTCTAGTAACGTTCTGTGTAGATTTTTCTGTTGGGAGACCGTGCAGACCCTCTAGTAACATTCTGTGTAGATTGTTCTGTTGGGAGACCATACAAACCCTCTAGTAACATAACCGTGCAGACCTACTGTAACGTTCTGTGTAGATTGTTCTGTTAGGAGACCGTGCAGACCCTCTAGTAACGTTCTGTGTAGATTGTTCTGTTAGGAGACCGTGCAGACCTACTGTAACAATCTGTGTAGATTGTTCTGTTAGGAGACCGTACAAACCCTCTAGTAACGTTCTGTGTAGATTGTTCTGTTGGGAGACCGTACAGACCCTCTGGTAACGTTCTGTGTAAATTGTTCTGTTAGGAGACCGTGCAGACCCTCTAGTAACGTTCTGTGTAGATTGTTCTGTTAGGAGACCGTGCAAACCCTCTAGTAACATAACCGTGCAGACCTACTGTAACATTCTGTGTAGATTGTTCTGTTAGGAGACCGTACAGACCCTCTGGTAACGTTCTGTGTAGATTGTTCTGTTAGGAGACCGTGCAGAACTACTGTAACATTCTGTGTAGATTGTTCTGTTAGGAGACCGTACAGACCCTCTGGTAACGTTCTGTGTAGATTGTTCTGTTGGGAGACCGTACAGACCCTCTAGTAACGTTCTGTGTAGATTGTTCTGTTGGGAGACCGTACAGACCTATTGTAACATTCTGTGTAGATTGTTCTGTTGGGAGACCGTACAAACCCTCTGGTAACATTCTGTGTAGATTGTTCTGTTAGGAGACCGTGCAGACCCTCTAGTAACGTTCTGTGTAGATTGTTCTGTTAGGAGACCGTGCAGACCTACTGAAACATTCTGTGTAGATTGTTCTGTTAGGAGACCGTACAAACCCTCTGGTAACATTCTGTGTAGATTGTTCTGTTGGGAGACCGTGCAAACCCTCTAGTAACGTTCTGTGTAGATTGTTCTGTTGGGAGACCATACAAACCCTCTAGTAACGTTCTGTGTAGATTGTTCTGTTGGGAGACCGTACAGACCTATTGTAACATTCTGTGTAGATTGTTCTGTTGGGAGACCGTACAAACCGTCTGGTAACATTCTGTGTAGATTGTTCTGTTAGGAGACCATCTAGACCCTCTAGTAACGTTCTGTGTAGATTGTTCTGTTAGGAGACCGTGCAGACCTACTGTAACATTCTGTGTAGATTGTTCTGTTAGGAGACCGTACAAACCCTCTGGTAACATTCTGTGTAGATTGTTCTGTTGGGAGACCGTGCAAACCCTCTATTAACGTTCTGTGTAGATTGTTCTGTTGGGAGACCATACAAACCCTCTAGTAATGTTCTGTTCAGATTGTTCTGTTAAGAGACCGTGCAAACCCTCTAGTAACGTTCTGTGTAGATTGTTCTGTTAGGAGACCGTGCAAACCCTCTAGTAACGTTCTGTGTAGATTGTTCTGTTGGGAGACCGTGCAGACCCTCTAGTAACATTCTGTGTAGATTGTTCTGTTGGGAGACCATACAAACCCTCTAGTAACGTTCTGTGTAGATTGTTCTGTTGGGAGACCGTGCAGACCCTCTAGTAACATTCTGTGTAGATTGTTCTGTTGGGAGACCATACAAACCCTCTAGTAACATAACCGTGCAGACCTACTGTAACGTTCTGTGTAGATTGTTCTGTTAGGAGACCGTGCAGACCCTCTAGTAACGTTCTGTGTAGATTGTTCTGTTAGGAGACCGTGCAGACCTACTGTAACAATCTGTGTAGATTGTTCTGTTAGGAGACCGTACAAACCCTCTAGTAACGTTCTGTGTAGATTGTTCTGTTGGGAGACCGTACAGACCCTCTGGTAACGTTCTTTGTAAATTGTTCTGTTAGGAGACCGTGCAGACCCTCTAGTAACGTTCTGTGTAGATTGTTCTGTTAGGAGACCGTGCAAACCCTCTAGTAACATAACCGTGCAGACCTACTGTAACATTCTGTGTAGATTGTTCTGTTAGGAGACCGTACAGACCCTCTGGTAACGTTCTGTGTAGATTGTTCTGTTAGGAGACCGTACAGAACTACTTTAACATTCTGTGTAGATTGTTCTGTTAGGAGACCGTACAGACCCTCTGGTAACGTTCTGTGTAGATTGTTCTGTTGGGAGACCGTACAGACCCTCTAGTAACGTTCTGTGTAGATTGTTCTGTTGGGAGACCGTACAGACCTATTGTAACATTCTGTGTAGATTGTTCTGTTGGGAGACCGTACAAACCCTTTGGTAACATTCTGTGTAGATTGTTCTGTTAGGAGACCGTGCAGACCCTCTAGTAACGTTCTGTGTAGATTGTTCTGTTAGGAGACCGTGCAGACTTACTGAAACATTCTGTGTAGATTGTTCTGTTAGGAGACCGTACAAACCCTCTGGTAACATTCTGTGTAGATTGTTCTTTTGGGAGACCGTGCAAACCCTCTAGTAACGTTCTGTGTAGATTGTTCTTTTGTGAGACCATACAAACCCTCTAGTAACGTTCTGTGTAGATTGTTCTGTTAAGAGACCATGCAAACCCTCTAGTAACGTTCTGTGTAGATTGTTCTGTTAGGAGACCGTGCAAACCCTCTAGTAACGTTCTGTGTAGATTGTTCTGTTGGGAGACCGTGCAGACCCTCTAGTAACATTCTGTGTAGATTGTTCTGTTGGGAGACCATACAAACCCTCTAGTAACATAACCGTGCAGACCTACTGTAACGTTCTGTGTAGATTGTTCTGTTAGGAGACCGTGCAGACCCTCTAGTAACGTTCTGTGTAGATTCTTCTGTTAGGAGACCGTGCAGACCTACTGTAACAATCTGTGTAGATTGTTCTGTTAGGAGACCGTACAAACCCTCTAGTAACGTTCTGTGTAGATTGTTCTGTTGGGAGACCGTACAGACCCTCTGGTAACGTTCTGTGTAAATTGTTCTGTTAGGAGACCGTGCAGACCCTCTAGTAACGTTCTGTGTAGATTGTTCTGTTAGGAGACCGTGCAAACCCTCTAGTAACATAACCGTGCAGACCTACTGTAACATTCTGTGTAGATTGTTCTGTTAGGAGACCGTACAGACCCTCTGGTAACGTTCTGTGTAGATTGTTCTGTTAGGAGACCGTGCAGAACTACTGTAACATTCTGTGTAGATTGTTCTGTTAGGAGACCGTACAGACCCTCTGGTAACGTTCTGTGTAGATTGTTCTGTTGGGAGACCGTACAGACCCTCTAGTAACGTTCTGTGTAGATTGTTCTGTTGGGAGACCGTACAGACCTATTGTAACATTCTGTGTAGATTGTTCTGTTGGGAGACCGTACAAACCCTCTGGTAACATTCTGTGTAGATTGTTCTGTTAGGAGACCGTGCAGACCCTCTAGTAACGTTCTGTGTAGATTGTTCTGTTAGGAGACCGTGCAGACCTACTGAAACATTCTGTGTAGATTGTTCTGTTAGGAGACCGTACAAACCCTCTGGTAACATTCTGTGTAGATTGTTCTGTTGGGAGACCGTGCAAACCCTCTAGTAACGTTCTGTGTAGATTGTTCTGTTGGGAGACCATACAAACCCTCTAGTAACGTTCTGTGTAGATTGTTCTGTTGGGAGACCGTACAGACCTATTGTAACATTCTGTGTAGATTGTTCTGTTGGGAGACCGTACAAACCCTCTGGTAACATTCTGTGTAGATTGTTCTGTTAGGAGACCATCTAGACCCTCTAGTAACGTTCTGTGTAGATTGTTCTGTTAGGAGACCGTGCAGACCTACTGTAACATTCTGTGTAGATTGTTCTGTTAAGAGACCGTACAAACCCTCTGGTAACATTCTGTGTAGATTGTTCTGTTGGGAGACCGTGCAAACCCTCTATTAACGTTCTGTGTAGATTGTTCTGTTGGGAGACCTTTCAAACCCTCTAGTAATGTTCTGTTCAGATTGTTCTGTTAAGAGACCGTGCAAACCCTCTAGTAACGTTCTGTGTAGATTGTTCTGTTAGGAGACCGTGCAAACCCTCTAGTAACGTTCTGTGTAGATTGTTCTGTTGGGAGACCGTGCAGACCCTCTAGTAACATTCTGTGTAGATTGTTCTGTTGGGAGACCATACAAACCCTCTAGTAACGTTCTGTGTAGATTGTTCTGTTGGGAGACCGTGCAGACCCTCTAGTAACATTCTGTGTAGATTGTTCTGTTGGGAGACCATACAAACCCTCTAGTAACATAACCGTGCAGACCTACTGTAACGTTCTGTGTAGATTGTTCTGTTAGGAGACCGTGCAGACCCTCTAGTAACGTTCTGTGTAGATTGTTCTGTTAGGAGACCGTGCAGACCTACTGTAACAATCTGTGTAGATTGTTCTGTTAGGAGACCGTACAAACCCTCTAGTAACGTTCTGTGTAGATTGTTCTGTTGGGAGACCGTACAGACCCTCTGGTAACGTTCTGTGTAAATTGTTCTGTTAGGAGACCGTGCAGACCCTCTAGTAACGTTCTGTGTAGATTGTTCTGTTAGGAGACCGTGCAAACCCTCTAGTAACATAACCGTGCAGACCTACTGTAACATTCTGTGTAGATGGTTCTGTTAGGAGACCGTACAGACCCTCTGGTAACGTTCTGTGTAGATTGTTCTGTTAGGAGACCGTGCAGAACTACTGTAACATTCTGTGTAGATTGTTCTGTTAGGAGACCGTACAGACCCTCTGGTAACGTTCTGTGTAGATTGTTCTGTTGGGAGACCGTACAGACCCTCTAGTAACGTTCTGTGTAGATTGTTCTGTTGGGAGACCGTACAGACCTATTGTAACATTCTGTGTAGATTGTTCTGTTGGGAGACCGTACAAACCCTCTGGTAACATTCTGTGTAGATTGTTCTGTTAGGAGACCGTGCAGACCCTCTAGTAACGTTCTGTGTAGATTGTTCTGTTAGGAGATCGTGCAGACTTACTGAAACATTCTGTGTAGATTGTTCTGTTAGGAGACCGTACAAACCCTCTGGTAACATTCTGTGTAGATTGTTCTTTTGGGAGACCGTGCAAACCCTCTAGTAACGTTCTGTGTAGATTGTTCTTTTGTGAGACCATACAAACCCTCTAGTAACGTTCTGTGTAGATTGTTCTGTTAAGAGACCATGCAAACCCTCTAGTAACGTTCTGTGTAGATTGTTCTGTTAGGAGACCGTGCAAACCCTCTAGTAACGTTCTGTGTAGATTGTTCTGTTGGGAGACCGTGCAGACCCTCTAGTAACATTCTGTGTAGATTGTTCTGTTGGGAGACCATACAAACCCTCTAGTAACATAACCGTGCAGACCTACTGTAACGTTCTGTGTAGATTGTTCTGTTAGGAGACCGTGCAGACCCTCTAGTAACGTTCTGTGTAGATTCTTCTGTTAGGAGACCGTGCAGACCTACTGTAACAATCTGTGTAGATTGTTCTGTTGGGAGACCGTGCAGACCCTCTAGTAACATTCTGTGTAGATTGTTCTGTTGGGAGACCATACAAACCCTCTAGTAACGTTCTGTGTAGATTGTTCTGTTGGGAGACCGTGCAGACCCTCTAGTAACATTCTGTGTAGATTGTTCTGTTGGGAGACCATACAAACCCTCTAGTAACATAACCGTGCAGACCTACTGTAACGTTCTGTGTAGATTGTTCTGTTAGGAGACCGTGCAGACCCTCTAGTAACGTTCTGTGTAGATTGTTCTGTTAGGAGACCGTGCAGACCTACTGTAACAATCTGTGTAGATTGTTCTGTTAGGAGACCGTACAAACCCTCTAGTAACGTTCTGTGTAGATTGTTCTGTTGGGAGACCGTACAGACCCTCTGGTAACGTTCTGTGTAAATTGTTCTGTTAGGAGACCGTGCAGACCCTCTAGTAACGTTCTGTGTAGATTGTTCTGTTAGGAGACCGTGCAAACCCTCTAGTAACATAACCGTGCAGACCTACTGTAACATTCTGTGTAGATGGTTCTGTTAGGAGACCGTACAGACCCTCTGGTAACGTTCTGTGTAGATTGTTCTGTTAGGAGACCGTGCAGAACTACTGTAACATTCTGTGTAGATTGTTCTGTTAGGAGACCGTACAGACCCTCTGGTAACGTTCTGTGTAGATTGTTCTGTTGGGAGACCGTACAGACCCTCTAGTAACGTTCTGTGTAGATTGTTCTGTTGGGAGACCGTACAGACCTATTGTAACATTCTGTGTAGATTGTTCTGTTGGGAGACCGTACAAACCCTCTGGTAACATTCTGTGTAGATTGTTCTGTTAGGAGACCGTGCAGACCCTCTAGTAACGTTCTGTGTAGATTGTTCTGTTAGGAGATCGTGCAGACTTACTGAAACATTCTGTGTAGATTGTTCTGTTAGGAGACCGTACAAACCCTCTGGTAACATTCTGTGTAGATTGTTCTTTTGGGAGACCGTGCAAACCCTCTAGTAACGTTCTGTGTAGATTGTTCTTTTGTGAGACCATACAAACCCTCTAGTAACGTTCTGTGTAGATTGTTCTGTTAAGAGACCATGCAAACCCTCTAGTAACGTTCTGTGTAGATTGTTCTGTTAGGAGACCGTGCAAACCCTCTAGTAACGTTCTGTGTAGATTGTTCTGTTGGGAGACCGTGCAGACCCTCTAGTAACATTCTGTGTAGATTGTTCTGTTGGGAGACCATACAAACCCTCTAGTAACATAACCGTGCAGACCTACTGTAACGTTCTGTGTAGATTGTTCTGTTAGGAGACCGTGCAGACCCTCTAGTAACGTTCTGTGTAGATTCTTCTGTTAGGAGACCGTGCAGACCTACTGTAACAATCTGTGTAGATTGTTCTGTTAGGAGACCGTACAAACCCTCTAGTAACATTCTGTGTAGATTGTTCTGTTGGGAGACCGTACAGACCCTCTGGTAACGTTCTGTGTAAATTGTTCTGTTAGGAGACCGTGCAGACCCTCTAGTAACGTTCTGTGTAGATTGTTCTGTTAGGAGACCGTGCAAACCCTCTAGTAACATAACCGTGCAGACCTACTGTAACATTCTGTGTAGATTGTTCTGTTAGGAGACCGTACAGACCCTCTGGTAACGTTCTGTGTAGATTGTTCTGTTAGGAGACCGTGCAGAACTACTATAACATTCTGTGTAGATTGTTCTGTTCGGAGACCGTACAGACCCTCTGGTAACGTTCTGTGTAGATTGTTCTGTTGGGAGACCGTACAGACCCTCTAGTAACGTTCTTTGTAGATTTTTCTGTTGGGAGACCGTACAGACCTACTGTTACATTCTGTGTAGATTGTTCTGTTGGGAGACCGTACAAACCCTCTGGTAACATTCTGTGTAGATTGTTCTGTTAGGAGACCGTGCAGACCCTCTAGTAACGTTCTGCGTAGATTGTTCTGTTAGGAGACCGTGCAGACCTACTGAAACATTCTGTGTAGATTGTTCTGTTAGGAGACCGTACAAACCCTCTGGTAACATTCTGTGTAGATTGTTCTGTTGGGAGACCGTGCAAACCCTCTAGTAACGTTCTGTGTAGATTGTTCTGTTGGGAGACCATACAAACCCTCTAGTAACGTTCTGTGTAGATTGTTCTGTTGGGAGACCGTACAGACCCTCTGGTAACGTTCTGTGTAAATTGTTCTGTTAGGAGACCGTGCAGACCCTCTAGTAACGTTCTGTGTAGATTGTTCTGTTAGGAGACCATACAGACCCTCTGGTAACGTTCTGTGTAGATTGTTCTGTTGGGAGACCGTACAGACCCTCTAGTAACGTTCTGTGTAGATTGTTCTGTTAGGAGACCGTGCACACCTACTGTAACAATCTGTGTAGATTGTTCTGTTGGGAGACCGTGCAGACCCTCTAGTAACATTCTGTGTAGATTGTTCTGTTGGGAGACCATACAAACCCTCTAGTAACGTTCTGTGTAGATTGTTCTGTTGGGAGACCGTGCAGACCCTCTAGTAACATTCTGTGTAGATTGTTCTGTTGGGAGACCATACAAACCCTCTAGTAACATAACCGTGCAGACCTACTGTAACGTTCTGTGTAGATTGTTCTGTTAGGAGACCGTGCAGACCCTCTAGTAACGTTCTGTGTAGATTGTTCTGTTAGGAGACCGTGCAGACCTACTGTAACAATCTGTGTAGATTGTTCTGTTAGGAGACCGTACAAACCCTCTAGTAACGTTCTGTGTAGATTGTTCTGTTGGGAGACCGTACAGACCCTCTGGTAACGTTCTGTGTAAATTGTTCTGTTAGGGGACCGTGCAGACCCTCTAGTAACGTTCTGTGTAGATTGTTCTGTTAGGAGACCGTGCAAACCATCTAGTAACATAACCGTGCAGACCTACTGTAACATTCTGTGTAGATTGTTCTGTTAGGAGACCGTACAGACCCTCTGGTAACGTTCTGTGTAGATTGTTCTGTTAGGAGACCGTGCAGAACTACTGTAACATTCTGTGTAGATTGTTCTGTTAGGAGACCGTACAGACACTCTGGTAACGTTCTGTGTAGATTGTTCTGTTGGGAGACCGTACAGACCCTCTAGTAACGTTCTGTGTAGATTGTTCTGTTGGGAGACCGTACAGACCTATTGTAACATTCTGTGTAGATTGTTCTGTTGGGAGACCGTACAAACCCTCTGGTAACATTCTGTGTAGATTGTTCTGTTAGGAGACCGTGCAGACCCTCTAGTAACGTTCTGTGTAGATTGTTCTGTTAGGAGACCGTGCAGACTTACTGAAACATTCTGTGTAGATTGTTCTGTTAGGAGACCGTACAAACCCTCTGGTAACATTCTGTGTAGATTGTTCTTTTGGGAGACCGTGCAAACCCTCTAGTAACGTTCTGTGTAGATTGTTCTTTTGTGAGACCATACAAACCCTCTAGTAACGTTCTGTGTAGATTGTTCTGTTAAGAGACCATGCAAACCCTCTAGTAACGTTCTGTGTAGATTGTTCTGTTAGGAGACCGTGCAAACCCTCTAGTAACGTTCTGTGTAGATTGTTCTGTTGGGAGACCGTGCAGACCCTCTAGTAACATTCTGTGTAGATTGTTCTGTTGGGAGACCATACAAACCCTCTAGTAACATAACCGTGCAGACCTACTGTAACGTTCTGTGTAGATTGTTCTGTTAGGAGACCGTGCAGACCCTCTAGTAACGTTCTGTGTAGATTCTTCTGTTAGGAGACCGTGCAGACCTACTGTAACAATCTGTGTAGATTGTTCTGTTAGGAGACCGTACAAACCCTCTAGTAACATTCTGTGTAGATTGTTCTGTTGGGAGACCGTACAGACCCTCTGGTAACGTTCTGTGTAAATTGTTCTGTTAGGAGACCGTGCAGACCCTCTAGTAACGTTCTGTGTAGATTGTTCTGTTAGGAGACCGTGCAAACCCTCTAGTAACATAACCGTGCAGACCTACTGTAACATTCTGTGTAGATTGTTCTGTTAGGAGACCGTACAGACCCTCTGGTAACGTTCTGTGTAGATTGTTCTGTTAGGAGACCGTGCAGAACTACTATAACATTCTGTGTAGATTGTTCTGTTCGGAGACCGTACAGACCCTCTGGTAACGTTCTGTGTAGATTGTTCTGTTGGGAGACCGTACAGACCCTCTAGTAACGTTCTTTGTAGATTTTTCTGTTGGGAGACCGTACAGACCTATTGTTACATTCTGTGTAGATTGTTCTGTTGGGAGACCGTACAAACCCTCTGGTAACATTCTGTGTAGATTGTTCTGTAAGGAGACCGTGCAGACCCTCTAGTAACGTTCTGTGTAGATTGTTCTGTTAGGAGACCGTGCAGACCTACTGAAACATTCTGTGTAGATTGTTCTGTTAGGAGACCGTACAAACCCTCTGGTAACATTCTGTGTAGATTGTTCTGTTGGGAGACCGTGCAAACCCTCTAGTAACGTTCTGTGTAGATTGTTCTGTTGGGAGACCATACAAACCCTCTAGTAACGTTCTGTGTAGATTGTTCTGTTGGGAGACCGTACAGACCCTCTGGTAACGTTCTGTGTAAATTGTTCTGTTAGGAGACCGTGCAGACCCTCTAGTAACGTTCTGTGTAGATTGTTCTGTTAGGAGACCATACAGACCCTCTGGTAACGTTCTGTGTAGATTGTTCTGTTGGGAGACCGTACAGACCCTCTAGTAACGTTCTGTGTAGATTGTTCTGTTAGGAGACCGTGCACACCTACTGTAACAATCTGTGTAGATTGTTCTGTTGGGAGACCGTGCAGACCCTCTAGTAACATTCTGTGTAGATTGTTCTGTTGGGAGACCATACAAACCCTCTAGTAACGTTCTGTGTAGATTGTTCTGTTGGGAGACCGTGCAGACCCTCTAGTAACATTCTGTGTAGATTGTTCTGTTGGGAGACCATACAAACCCTCTAGTAACATAACCGTGCAGACCTACTGTAACGTTCTGTGTAGATTGTTCTGTTAGGAGACCGTGCAGACCCTCTAGTAACGTTCTGTGTAGATTGTTCTGTTAGGAGACCGTGCAGACCTACTGTAACAATCTGTGTAGATTGTTCTGTTAGGAGACCGTACAAACCCTCTAGTAACGTTCTGTGTAGATTGTTCTGTTGGGAGACCGTACAGACCCTCTGGTAACGTTCTGTGTAAATTGTTCTGTTAGGAGACCGTGCAGACCCTCTAGTAACGTTCTGTGTAGATTGTTCTGTTAGGAGACCGTGCAAACCCTCTAGTAACATAACCGTGCAGACCTACTGTAACATTCTGTGTAGATTGTTCTGTTAGGAGACCGTACAGACCCTCTGGTAACGTTCTGTGTAGATTGTTCTGTTAGGAGACCGTGCAGAACTACTGTAACATTCTGTGTAGATTGTTCTGTTAGGAGACCGTACAGACCCTCTGGTAACGTTCTGTGTAGATTGTTCTGTTGGGAGACCGTACAGACCCTCTAGTAACGTTCTGTGTAGATTGTTCTGTTGGGAGACCGTACAGACCTATTGTAACATTCTGTGTAGATTGTTCTGTTGGGAGACCGTACAAACCCTCTGGTAACATTCTGTGTAGATTGTTCTGTTAGGAGACCGTGCAGACCCTCTAGTAACGTTCTGTGTAGATTGTTCTGTTAGGAGACCGTGCAGACTTACTGAAACATTCTGTGTAGATTGTTCTGTTAGGAGACCGTACAAACCCTCTGGTAACATTCTGTGTAGATTGTTCTTTTGGGAGACCGTGCAAACCCTCTAGTAACGTTCTGTGTAGATTGTTCTTTTGTGAGACCATACAAACCCTCTAGTAACGTTCTGTGTAGATTGTTCTGTTAAGAGACCATGCAAACCCTCTAGTAACGTTCTGTGTAGATTGTTCTGTTAGGAGACCGTGCAAACCCTCTAGTAACGTTCTGTGTAGATTGTTCTGTTGGGAGACCGTGCAGACCCTCTAGTAACATTCTGTGTAGATTGTTCTGTTGGGAGACCATACAAACCCTCTAGTAACATAACCGTGCAGACCTACTGTAACGTTCTGTGTAGATTGTTCTGTTAGGAGACCGTGCAGACCCTCTAGTAACGTTCTGTGTAGATTCTTCTGTTAGGAGACCGTGCAGACCTACTCTAACAATCTGTGTAGATTGTTCTGTTAGGAGACCGTACAAACCCTCTGGTAACATTCTGTGTAGATTGTTCTGTTGGGAGACCGTGCAAACCCTCTAGTAACGTTCTGTGTAGATTGTTCTGTTGGGAGACCATACAAACCCTCTAGTAACGTTCTGTGTAGATTGTTCTGTTGGGAGACCGTACAGACCCTCTGGTAACGTTCTGTGTAAATTGTTCTGTTAGGAGACCGTGCAGACCCTCTAGTAACGTTCTGTGTAGATTGTTCTGTTAGGAGACCATACAGACCCTCTGGTAACGTTCTGTGTAGATTGTTCTGTTGGGAGACCGTACAGACCCTCTAGTAACGTTCTGTGTAGATTGTTCTGTTAGGAGACCGTGCACACCTACTGTAACAATCTGTGTAGATTGTTCTGTTGGGAGACCGTGCAGACCCTCTAGTAACATTCTGTGTAGATTGTTCTGTTGGGAGACCATACAAACCCTCTAGTAACGTTCTGTGTAGATTGTTCTGTTGGGAGACCGTGCAGACCCTCTAGTAACATTCTGTGTAGATTGTTCTGTTGGGAGACCATACAAACCCTCTAGTAACATAACCGTGCAGACCTACTGTAACGTTCTGTGTAGATTGTTCTGTTAGGAGACCGTGCAGACCCTCTAGTAACGTTCTGTGTAGATTGTTCTGTTAGGAGACCGTGCAGACCTACTGTAACAATCTGTGTAGATTGTTCTGTTAGGAGACCGTACAAACCCTCTAGTAACGTTCTGTGTAGATTGTTCTGTTGGGAGACCGTACAGACCCTCTGGTAACGTTCTGTGTAAATTGTTCTGTTAGGAGACCGTGCAGACCCTCTAGTAACGTTCTGTGTAGATTGTTCTGTTAGGAGACCGTGCAAACCATCTAGTAACATAACCGTGCAGACCTACTGTAACATTCTGTGTAGATTGTTCTGTTAGGAGACCGTACAGACCCTCTGGTAACGTTCTGTGTAGATTGTTCTGTTAGGAGACCGTGCAGAACTACTGTAACATTCTGTGTAGATTGTTCTGTTAGGAGACCGTACAGACCCTCTGGTAACGTTCTGTGTAGATTGTTCTGTTGGGAGACCGTACAGACCCTCTAGTAACGTTCTGTGTAGATTGTTCTGTTGGGAGACCGTACAGACCTATTGTAACATTCTGTGTAGATTGTTCTGTTGGGAGACCGTACAAACCCTCTGGTAACATTCTGTGTAGATTGTTCTGTTAGGAGACCGTGCAGACCCTCTAGTAACGTTCTGTGTAGATTGTTCTGTTAGGAGACCGTGCAGACTTACTGAAACATTCTGTGTAGATTGTTCTGTTAGGAGACCGTACAAACCCTCTGGTAACATTCTGTGTAGATTGTTCTTTTGGGAGACCGTGCAAACCCTCTAGTAACGTTCTGTGTAGATTGTTCTTTTGTGAGACCATACAAACCCTCTAGTAACGTTCTGTGTAGATTGTTCTGTTAAGAGACCATGCAAACCCTCTAGTAACGTTCTGTGTAGATTGTTCTGTTAGGAGACCGTGCAAACCCTCTAGTAACGTTCTGTGTAGATTGTTCTGTTGGGAGACCGTGCAGACCCTCTAGTAACATTCTGTGTAGATTGTTCTGTTGGGAGACCATACAAACCCTCTAGTAACATAACCGTGCAGACCTACTGTAACGTTCTGTGTAGATTGTTCTGTTAGGAGACCGTGCAGACCCTCTAGTAACGTTCTGTGTAGATTCTTCTGTTAGGAGACCATGCAGACCTACTCTAACAATCTGTGTAGATTGTTCTGTTAGGAGACCGTACAAACCCTCTAGTAACGTTCTGTGTAGATTGTTCTGTTGGGAGACCGTACAGACCCTCTGGTAACGTTCTGTGTAAATTGTTCTGTTAGGAGACCGTGCAGACCCTCTAGTAACGTTCTGTGTAGATTGTTCTGTTAGGAGACCGTGCAAACCCTCTAGTAACATAACCGTGCAGTCATACTGTAATATTCTGTGTAGATTGTTCTGTTAGGAGACCGTACAGACCCTCTGGTAACGTTCTGTGTAGATTGTTCTGTTAGGAGACCGTGCAGAACTACTATAACATTCTGTGTAGATTGTTCTGTTCGGAGACCGTACAGACCCTCTGGTAACGTTCTGTGTAGATTGTTCTGTTGGGAGACCGTACAGACCCTCTAGTAACGTTCTTTGTAGATTTTTCTGTTGGGAGACCGTACAGACCTATTGTTACATTCTGTGTAGATTGTTCTGTTAGGAGACCGTGCAGACCCTCTAGTAACGTTCTGTGTAGATTGTTCTGTTAGGAGACCGTGCAGACCTACTGAAACATTCTGTGTAGATTGTTCTGTTAGGAGACCGTACAAACCCTCTGGTAACATTCTGTGTAGATTGTTCTGTTGGGAGACCGTGCAAACCCTCTAGTAACGTTCTGTGTAGATTGTTCTGTTGGGAGACCATACAAACCCTCTAGTAACGTTCTGTGTAGATTGTTCTGTTGGGAGACCGTACAGACCCTCTGGTAACGTTCTGTGTAAATTGTTCTGTTAGGAGACCGTGCAGACCCTCTAGTAACGTTCTGTGTAGATTGTTCTGTTAGGAGACCATACAGACCCTCTGGTAACGTTCTGTGTAGATTGTTCTGTTGGGAGACCGTACAGACCCTCTAGTAACGTTCTGTGTAGATTGTTCTGTTAGGAGACCGTGCACACCTACTGTAACAATCTGTGTAGATTGTTCTGTTAGGAGACCGTGCAGACCTACTGTAACATTCTGTGTAGATTGTTCTGTTAGGAGACCGTGCAGACCTACTGTAACATTCTGTGTAGATTGTTCTGTTGGGAGACAGTACAGACCCTCTAGTAACATAACCGTGCAGACCTACTGTAACATTCTGTGTAGATTGTTCTGTTAGGAGACCGTGCAGACCTACTGTAACATTCTGTGTAGATTGTTCTGTTGGGAGACAGTACAGACCCTCTAGTAACATAACCGTGCAGACCTACTGTAACATTCTGTGTAGATAGTTCTGTTGGGAGACCGTACAGACCCTCTGGTAACGTTCTGTGTAGATTGTTCTGTTAGGAGACCGTGCAGAACTACTGTAACATTCTGTGTAGATTGTTCTGTTAGGAGACCGTACAGACCCTCTGGTAACGTTCTGTGTAGATTGTTCTGTTAGGAGACCGTGCAGAACTACTATAACATTCTGTGTAGATTGTTCTGTTAGGAGACCGTACAGACCCTCTGGTAACGTTCTGTGTAGATTGTTCTGTTGGGAGACCGTACAGACCCTCTAGTAACGTTCTTTGTAGATTGTTCTGTTGGGAGACCGTACAGACCTATTGTAACATTCTGTGTAGATTGTTCTGTTGGGAGACCGTACAAACCCTCTGGTAACATTCTGTGTAGATTGTTCTGTTAGGAGACCGTGCAGACCCTCTAGTAACGTTCTGTGTAGATTGTTCTGTTAGGAGACCGTGCAGACCTACTGTAACATTCTGTGTAGATTGTTCTGTTAGGAGACCGTACAAACCCTCTGGTAACATTCTGTGTATATTGTTCTGTTGGGAGACCGTGCAAACCCTCTAGTAACGTTCTGTGTAGATTCTTCTGTTGGGAGACCATAAAAACCCTCTAGTAACGTTCTGTGTAGATTGTTCTGTTGGGAGACCGTACAGACCCTCTGGTAACGTTCTGTGTAAATTGTTCTGTTAGGAGACCGTACAAACCCTCTAGTAACGTTCTGTGTAGATAGTTCTGTTAAGAGACCGTACAGACCCTCTAGTAAAAAACCGTGCAGACCTACTGTAACATTCTGTGTAGATTGTTCTGTTAGGAGACCGTACAGACCTACTGTAACATTCTGTGTAGATTGTTCTGTTAGGAGACCGTACAAACCCTCTGGTAACATTCCGTGTAGATTGTTCTGTTAAGAGACCGTACAGACCCTCTAGTAACGTTCTGTGTAGATTGTTCTGTTAAGAGACTGTACAGACCCTCTAGTAACATTCCGTGTAGATTGTTCTGTTGGGAGACCGTACAAACCCTCTAGTAACGTTCTGTGTAGATTGTTCTGTTGGGAGACCTTACAGTCCCTCTGGTAACATTCTGTGTAGATTGTTCTGTTGGGAGACCGTACAGACCCTCTAGTAACATTCTGTGTAGATTGTTCTGTTACGAGACCGTACAGACCCTCTGGTAACATTCTGTGTAGATTGTTCTGTTGGGAGACCTTACAGTCCCTCTGGTAACATTCTGTGTAGATTGTTCTGTTACGAGACCGTGCAAACCCTCTAGTAACATTCTGTGTAGATTGTTCTGTTACGAGACCGTACAGACCCTCTGGTAACATTCTGTGTAGATTGTTCTGTTACGAGACCGTACAGACCCTCTGGTAACATTCTGTGTAGATTGTTCTGTTACGAGACCGTACAGACCCTCTAGTAACATTCTGTATGCATTCATGTATATACACTGGGGTGCCTTTAACATGAGAGAGATCAAAGGCTATGGATTGGTGTTTAAAAAATGATCTCTCTCCTCTCTTCTTTCTCCTCTCCCACACCCTCCCCCTCTCTGTGTAATAAGGAAGCAGACTGAATCAAATGACCAATTAAAAGAGTCTTCTGTAGCTGGATGAATACACACGGTATAATATCATGTCTGAAGGAGAGAGAGATGAGGAGGCAGGGTGTTGATGTTGTTTTGAGAGAATACTACAGATCAGCACAACAGATAAACATTACAGATCTAGTGTGTGTGTGTGTGTGTGTGTGTGTGTGTGTGTGTGTGTGTGTGTGTGTGTGTGTGTGTGTGTGTGTGTGTGTGTGTGTGTGTGTGTGTGTGTGTGTGTGTGTGTGTGTGTGTGTGTGTGTGTGTGTGAGTGTGTGGTAATGCTCTTGTTATGTGTGTGTGGTAATGCTCTTGTTATGTGTGTGTGGTAATGCTCTTGTTATGTGTGTGTGGTAATGCTCTTGTTATGTGTGTGTGGTAATGCTCTTGTTATGTGTGTGTGGTTGTAACGGCAGCCTTCCTCCTCTTCGTCTGAAGAGCCTGGTGCGTGGTGTAGGCACTGGTGGTACTGGGCTGGGGCGCGAAGGTGGCGCCGGATATACCGGACCGTGCAGGCGTACTGGCTCCCTTGAGCACCGAGCCTGCCCAACCTTACCTGGTTTAATGCTCCCCACCCCAACCAGTGCGGGGAGGTGGAATAACCCTCACCGGGCTATGTAGGCGAACCGGGGACACCATGCGTAAAGCTGGTGCCATGTATAACGGCCCGAGGAGGCGCACTGGAGACCAGACGCGTTGAGCCGGCTTCATGGCACCTGGCTCAATGCTCACTCTAGCCAGCCGATACATGGAGCTGGAATGTACTGCACCGGGCTAAGCACACGTACAGGAGACACCGTGAGCTCTTCTGCATAACACGGTGTCTGCCTGTACTCCCGCTCTCCACGGTAAGCATGGGAAGTGGGCGCAGGTCTCCTACCTGACTTCGCCACACTACCCTTTAGCCCCCCCCCCCCAAGAAATTTTTGGGGTTTCTTCTCGGGCTTCCTACCGCGCTGTCGTGCTAACGTCATTCGCCGGTATCCCTCCGCACATTGCTCCATGGAATCCCAGGCGGGCTCCGGCACTCTCCCTGGGTCAACCCACCACCTGTTTATTTCCTCCCAGGTGGTGTAACCCAGATCCGGCTCCTGCTGCCGAGCTAGCTCCTCAAAACGCCGCCTCTCCGCTTTTGCTGCCTCCAGCTCTACTTTGGGGCGGCGATATTCCTCTGGCTCTGCCCAGGGTCCTTTTCCGTCCAGCTCGTCCTCCCATGTCCATTTCACCTGCTGCCGCTGCTGCTCGTTGCTACGCTGCTTGGTCCAAGTTTGGTGGGTGGTTCTGTAACGGCAGCCTTCCTCCTCTTCGTCTGAAGAGGAGGTGTAGCAGGGATCGGACCAAGACGCAGCGTATTCCGTGTTCAACATATTTAATTAAACGAATAAACAGACGAAAACGTGAACACTTACAAAACTACAAAATAACAAACGTGGCAAACCGAAACAGTCCTATCTGGTGCAGAGAAAACACAGAGACAGGAAACAACCACCCACAAAATCCCAACACAAAACAAGCCACCTATATATGATTCCCAATCATGGACAACGATAGACAGCTGCCTCTGATTGAGAACCATATTAGGCCGAACACAGAAACAGACAAACTAGACACACAACATAGAATGCCCACCCAGTTCACGTCCTGACCAACACTAAAACAAGCAAAACACATAAGAACTATGGTCAGGACGTGACAGTGGTAATGCTCTTGTTATGTGTGTGTGGTAATGCTCTTGTTATGTGTGTGTGGTAATGCTCTTGTTATGTGTGTGTGGTAATGCTCTTGTTATGTGTGTGTGGTAATGCTCTTGTTATGTGTGTGTGGTAATGCTCTTGTTATGTGTGTGTGCTTACTATACATCTGAGATGTTTTGGTTGTGTACATAATCAAGTATTTGGTATGCTTGTGGTGCACATTGTTACTTAACATACAGCATATTAACATAACCTTTCCTTACCCCCCAGGAGTCCCCAGTGCTGCCACAGTGGTGATAGTGATCTGTATCGCCGCCCTGGTGGTGGTGGTTGTGCTAGGCATCTACCGTATTCACCTGACACATCAACAGGAGGGCAGGAGCTCAGACACAACCAAGGAGGGAGAGCTGGACTGGGACGACTCAGCGCTCAAAATCACAGTCAATCCTATGGAGGTAAGGGGAAGGGGGGGGGGGACTGAAAACAAAACAGTGGGGGAGAGGCGAGGGAGGAATAAAGCAAGGAAGGTGAGCGTTGTACGGACCAGATGTTGGAACAGCAGTCAGGATCAGGGGCAAAATACTGTTCAGTTTATTAACAGTGACAGGTGGTTCCAGGTGAACGACAAAATCGTATTAATAATTACATCATCTACAAAGGTATTTACTAAATAAACAGACTCTCGAAATACAGGTTTGAATAGAAAATCAAAAACCTCAGTCTCAATCAGGCTTACCCTGCCAAACCAACTGTAGCTGTGGTATACCAGGCTATGGACAGCCTCCCACACAGCTCACATACCAAACCAACTGTAACAGGTTGGGGTATACCAGGCTATGGACAGCCTCCCACACAGCTCACATACCAAACCAACTGTAACAGGTTGGGGTATACCAGGCTATGAACAGCCTCCCACACAGCTCACATACCAGAGCTAGAACATCACTCCAACTCTTAGGTGAAACAGGTACCTTTATACCTATGGCTCCTCCCTATGGACCATACCATTAACCATGGAGATCTTTACCCATTCAATCATAATAACAGGCATCTTCATTACACCCACATTTACACTTACATAGCAAGTGTTCATGTCCACCTGAACATGGCATCCACTTGGAGCTTTGAAAAAGGGTCAATTACTGCATTTAAAGATGAAACTGAAATGTGGCCAAACATTTCCTTGACACATAATTAGCCTTACGCAACAGTAAATATTAGTGATACTGGCAAAAAAGGAAAATAACAACAGTATATACCTTTGGGATATATTAATTACTAGATATATGGGGGAAAATGAACACGCTAAACAATTTATGGGGAAGGGGAAATCAATAATTAGTGACGAGAGCTACTGAGTCAGCTTAATCACAACATCTGAAATAGAGTGAGTAACTGAAGTTTGAGGACAGAGGGACAAATGGCAGGGAAGAGGAGAGAAAGGGAGAAATGGCAGGGAAGAGGAGAGAAAGGGAGGAATGGCAGGGAAGAGGAGAGAAAGGGAGGAATGGCAGGGAAGAGGAGAGAAAGGGAGGAATGGCAGGGAAGAGGAGAGAAAGGGAGGAATGGCAGGGAAGAGGAGAGAAAGGGAGAAATGGCAGGGAAGAGGAGAGAAAGGGAGAAATGGCAGGGAAGAGGAGAGAAAGGGAGGAATGTCAGGGAAGAGGAGAGAAAGGGAGAAATGTCAGGGAAGAGGAGAGAAAGGGAGGAATGGCAGGGAAGAGGAGAGAAAGGGAGGAATGGCAGGGAAGAGGAGAGAAAGGGAGGAATGGCAGGGAAGAGGAGAGAAAGGGAGAAATGGCAGGGAAGAGGAGAGAAAGGGAGAAATGGCAGGGAAGAGGAGAGAAAGGGAGGAATGGCAGGGAAGAGGAGAGAAAGGGAGGAATGGCAGGGAAGAGGAGAGAAAGGGAGAAATGGCAGGGAAGAGGAGAGAAAGGGAGGAATGGCAGGGAAGAGGAGAGAAAGGGA
The DNA here is from genome assembly GCF_029448725.1 of Salvelinus fontinalis. Classification (NCBI taxonomy): domain Eukaryota; kingdom Metazoa; phylum Chordata; class Actinopteri; order Salmoniformes; family Salmonidae; genus Salvelinus; species Salvelinus fontinalis. The sequence continues at coordinate 20,930,109 of NC_074697.1, forward strand.
GGAATGGCAGGGAAGAGGAGAGAAAGGGAGGAATGGCAGGGAAGAGGAGAGAAAGGGAGGAATGGCAGGGAAGAGGAGAGAAAGGGAGGAATGGCAGGGAAGAGGAGAGAAAGGGAGGAATGGCAGGGAAGAGGAGAGAAAGGGAGAAATGGCAGGGAAGAGGAGAGAAAGGGAGGAATGGCAGGGAAGAGGAGAGAAAGGGAGAAATGGCAGGGAAGAGGAAAGAAAGGGAGGAATGGCAGGGAAGAGGAGAGAAAGGGAGAAATGGCAGGGAAGAGGAGAGAAAGGGAGAAATGGCAGGGAAGAGGAGAGAAAGGGAGGAATGGCAGGGAAGAGGAGAGAAAGGGAGGAATGGCAGGGAAGAGGAGAGAAAGGGAGGAATGGCAGGGAAGAGGAGAGAAAGGGAGGAATGGCAGGGAAGAGGAGAGAAAGGGAGGAATGGCAGGGAAGAGGAGAGAAAGGGAGAAATGGCAGGGAAGAGGAGAGAAAGGGAGGAATGGCAGGGAAGAGGAGAGAAAGGGAGGAATGGCAGGGAAGAGGAGAGAAAGGGAGGAATGGCAGGGAAGAGGAGAGAAAGGGAGAAATGGCAGGGAAGAGGAGAGAAAGGGAGAAATGGCAGGGAAGAGGAGAGAAAGGGAGGAATGGCAGGGAAGAGGAGAGAAAGGGAGGAATGGCAGGGAAGAGGAGAGAAAGGGAGGAATGGCAGGGAAGAGGAGAGAAAGGGAGGAATGGCAGGGAAGAGGAGAGAAAGGGAGGAATGGCAGGGAAGAGGAGAGAAAGGGAGAAATGGCAGGGAAGAGGAGAGAAAGGGAGGAATGGCAGGGAAGAGGAGAGAAAGGGAGAAATGGCAGGGAAGAGGAGAGAAAGGGAGGAATGGCAGGGAAGAGGAGAGAAAGGGAGGAATGGCAGGGAAGAGGAGAGAAAGGGAGGAATGGCAGGGAAGAGGAGAGAAAGGGAGGAATGGCAGGGAAGAGGAGAGAAAGGGAGGAATGGCAGGGAAGAGGAGAGAAAGGGAGAAATGGCAGGGAAGAGGAGAGAAAGGGAGGAATGGCAGGGAAGAGGAGAGAAAGGGAGGAATGGCAGGGAAGAGGAGAGAAAGGGAGGAATGGCAGGGAAGAGGAGAGAAAGGGAGAAATGGCAGGGAAGAGGAGAGAAAGGGAGGAATGGCAGGGAAGAGGAGAGAAAGGGAGGAATGGCAGGGAAGAGGAGAGAAAGGGAGGAATGGCAGGGAAAAGGAGAGAAAGGGAGAAATGAGACATAGTGAAACAGAGTAGGATACACAAGGTCCACAGTAATCAGCTCCAGAACCTGTGACATACCTGTTGCCTCTCTGTGACCCATGCAGAGCTTCCAGGAGCCCCAGGAAGCTGAGGAAGAGGCCAGCGAGGAGGACGAGGAGGAGGATGATGAAGAGGAAGACGATGACATCACCAGCGCCGAGTCAAACGACAGCGAGGAGGAGGATGTCGTCCCAGGAACTCTCAGTGTAAAACATGGCAGCAAGAGGGGCCAGCTGGACTGGGACAACTCTACATTAACCTACTGAATACAATCACACATACACACTGACGTACACACATACACACAAACACTAATGTACATACACACACGCTGAGGCCTCAACATACACACTACCATAAAATCAATTGTTTAATCATGAGAGACTACCTGAGATTTCTCTTAATTGAGTTAACATCTCCCCCTACTGGTGAAAATGGAAATGGTGATGAGAATAGAATGAGCACTAAAGTAATACACGTGTCAAACACACAGCCCTAAACACACACACACACACACACACACACACACACACACACACACACACACACACACACACACACACACACACACACACACACACACACACACACACACACACACACACACACACACTCACATACAAGCGAACAACGCCAGCTTGTACTCCATTTAAAAATACTCCTTTCCTGAATGTCAAATCATCTGGTGATAACTAAAGGCTACAATGTGGTACTCCAATGCTGTAATACTATCTTGTGGTCCTGAGTCAGTACCACAGACCTCAAGCCCTAGTCCACAAGCTCACAGTTTATCTACTGTTTTATACTGAGACTGTGAAGAAGAAAAAATACTAAATACTGCATACAGCTGAAATTGCTCGTCAAACATCTGATTTCCACTATTTTTTCAGGGTCTAAAATTGAATCTGAAAAACTGTGGTCCTATAGGTCGCCATTATCCTTTGTAATGGTTTCTTTCCCATAGGCACATAGTGGTACAGTCCACTGTGCCAGAGTTAGTGTGATAGTTAAGATGGTACAGTCCAATATAGGGAAGCTCCTTCAATCCTTACCATGTTATCTGTGTACAGTATATCATACCTTCTGTCCATGGCATCAAAGGAAAATTTAAGGCAAAATAAGAAAAAAATATTATTGCATTGATTTGCAGTATTTTAATACCTGAAAAATATTTTGGGGTTTCGTTGCAATGGAATATAATTTATTTAGCACTGCTTATTTAATCTTGGATGAGGTGTCCAGGTGATTTTAAAGAGTTATGCCGTCCCCCAATGGCACTAAACAGTCTTGATTTGTTTTTCGATTGATGTGCTGTTGGAGATGTTGTACTTACCTGAGGCATAGTCATGCAGGTGCAACATTACAGAATGTTCAGATAGAAATGTGTTGCATAGAACTGACACGTTTCTCTGTCATGCAAAACAATAACCATGTCAGCTCTATGCATTTCAATTCTATCTTCAATATTGTGTATATACATTGCTCACAACTGAATAAGCACCCACGTGAAAGTTGGCTTTTTCTGTTCTGTTTCTTGGACACACTACGAGAGAGGAGGAACCTTGTAAATGTGTATATGTTCCTCTTACCTGTAAATACTATCTAGAGTAGGTGACCCCGCCCTGAACCTAGCAAAGCCCCTCCCTCTTTTCTTCTGTATGGATGCACATAACCCCGCCCATGTCAATTAAATCTGTACATATTACACCAAACCCTGCCCCGCTCTCTGTGTTTGTATCTCAATGTTCAGTTCATTCCGAATTGCTATGCTTTCTGTCTGCTAAGACAGGCAAGTTAAACCAACTTAAGCCCAACTTAAGCCCAACTTAAACTGGTTAATGGGCATGTATAAGGTTGTCTATCTTTCTGTAGTCAATACCAGCAACCCCCCTTACCCCTATCTTACACAGTCTGCCTAATATAAAATGTTACTTTACCTGGCATGAGGAGAAATTGAAAGTTTATATTTTCTACATTTGGGTATTTGACTGTGTGACCCTGCTTGATGTAATCCTTTCCAGGGATAGTCCTTCGGTTCTATCTGGGAGAACCCTGTCTTGAAGAGCCCATGTATAGCTAGCTACAAGTTCATGTAAAGTGTTCAACAGTTGTGTAGGGTTACACCTGTGCTTGTGACGTGAGACCTTGACCTCAACCTCCCCCATGTTACTTTCAGCTCCTGAACCCCTCTCACACCTGTACCCCCTTGGAACTTTTGCTAGACTTTGCATCAACCGTCCCCAATGTTCTCCCAACGTTTGTCTTAGAGGTGGAAGGTGAAAATAAATATGAACCTTGTAAAATGGGTAAAACCTTTTTTAGTTTTTCTTGACGTTTTCTTTGGACTGTTTTCTTAGTTTCCTTTGGATGGTCACTACAGCACTTTCTGTAAATTGACCAATAAAGACTTGTTTTAGAATCTAGTTGTGTCTCATTCATTCTGCAGTCACAGATCAATTTGTTCAATACAGAAAACAACTAAGGGGAATTAAAATGGGGTGGGAAATACTCAGCAGCCGGGTCACTAGTTAGTCATATAGTTAAGACTATGGACATTTCAGGCTATTGCATTTCAAAGCTATGAAAGGTATTAGGCCCATCTAACCGTTTAAACGGAGGGCAATACTCAACACAGCATCTTCATTGCGAGAAGACGGATCACCTGCAACTTCTGATTTGAAAGTTCACATTTAATCCAATGTCTCCATCTAGTGGACATTTCTAGTGGTATGTTTGGTGGTGTTTATCAACTTGTTTCTCACTGAGGAAATAGGCCATAGCGGACTCTATTATAGGGCTTGGAATTTCTACGCGTTACGACATGATACGGCCGCCGCGGACGCTGCCATAATTACGTCATAGACGGCCGCAAGTTTACGTCATAGTAAAACAGTTGAGATATTCCCGCAAGATTCACATTTCGATCACACACAGACGTGCTGAAGAACGTAAGTGCCTCAGTAGCCCTCCATCTGCAATGCAATGAAAAATGCAAAGGAATTAACCAGATTAGGCTAATTGTGTCAACATTGGGCAATTAAATATAAAGATCTCTATTAGAATGTGCAAGCAAAATGTAAGCTAATAAGTCAAATACAAAGTAGGCTAGCCTAATGAGTGACATCTAATAATGACTTTGTTTTCTTTAGGATATCTCACCACATAAAATTCAACTAGGGATCACTTATCTAATACAATAATGCCTGGTACTGGTTCTGAATCTGGCTGTTGGCCACGCTTGAGATCTTCAAAGAAGCGCTCCAACCCCAAAGCCAAACAGACAGGAAAGGAGATAGGGTATGAAACTGATTTTAAAAAGCCTAACAAGTACTGAAGTAGTGCCAAATATGATTTTTATGTTTGTATAGACAGGAATAACAGTTGTAGTTATCTGAAAATGGCTGGCGTAGTTATGGAGGGATGATATTGTACTCTAACAGTGATGATGTATGTAGGCTACATTAGTATTTTTCTCCAGCTCTCCCCTCTGAACCCTAAGCCTGCCTGTTACCCCTTCTAGCGCACAGGATGCCCAGACCAAAGCTGAGCTAGACCCGATGACCCGCTCCCTGGCTCTCCACCTGTGCTGCCCAGCCTGTGACACTCTCCTCCTCCAGCCTGTGTCTCTGCCCTGTGGCCACTGCCTCTGCCAGCCCTGCCTGGAAGGCATCCGCAAGAAGCCCTCCAGCACCAAGGCCTCTGATGCCCAACAGGCCCAGCCCTACTCCCAGTGCCCCTGTTGCCTGGTCCACTACTCCCTCCAGCCTGGCGGGGCCTGGCCCTTCCCAGAGAACCATCTTCTGGCCAACGTATCTGAGCAGCTCCTAGAGAGGCTGGAGGGCCTGAAGCGGGTGAAGCAACCCAAAAACACCCGGGCCAAGGACACATCCATGAGGGTGACCGCCTGCGAGATCTGCTCTAAGCAGTGCGAGGCCCAGCACTACTGCCGAACCTGCGGCCTCAACTACTGTGCCAAGTGCCTGAGAAAACTCCATGGCAACCGGGCATTCCAGGCGCACGTGCTGACGGAGCCCGTGGAGCGTGGGTGCCGCGATCCATGCCCCATCCACCAGGACCGTTCCCTGTCCCACTGTTGCCTTGACGACGGAGCTCTGGGGTGCCAGGGGTGCATGGAACAGGGGCACCAGGGGCATGACGTGTCACCCGTCCACGAGGCCCGCGCCCGCAGGGAGGTGGGCATCCGCAATTCACTGGAGCAGGCTGAGAAGGGTAAGGTCACACCTACTGCTCTATTGTTTCTGAGACTCTTTATATAAGTTCCACTAAGAGCTGTTTTTCTTTGTATACATTTCATGGATTTATGTTGTTAATTTGAAGTCTTAATGTTGCTGCACAAACAGCTTTTGTTCAGTTATCTAGCTTTCATAAGTGCAGCCAAAATCTACCAGAGTTAAGCTTTCACATCTTAATTACTGCAAGTAAAAAATACATTCTCCAAAACACATCTCTGTGAACCACAGTAATGGTAGCCATTATGTCAAACAGATTACTCTGTTGTGGCAATTGAGTAAACTCAAAGTAAATGAATTGAAAGTTAATACAGGAAGTTAGGTTTGTATCAGATGTTTATTGCTGCCCTTGTCACGTGGCTGTAGTGAAGTCCCAGTGTGAAGCCGACATGGTGTCCATGGATCAGTTGAGGGCCAGAACGGGCTCCGACGGCGCCGAGCTGAAACGCCGCGTGCGCGAGGGCTTCCTGTCTCTCCGTAATGTCCTGCTAGACCAGGAGACGGCACTGCTCTCCCACCTGGACAACCTGACCTCCAGTACCCGCAGCGGTGCCAGGGACTTCCTCCAGACCTCTGCCCCACTCCTGGGCTCCCTGACTGGGCTGGAGGTGATCTCTGAGCAGGCCCTCCTGGAGCCCGACACCGTGGCCTTCCTGACCGGGGTCGTGGCTCTGACCCAGTGGCTGCAGAGGGTCAACGGGGACATCCACCGCCCTGCCCTGACTCTCCAGGAGGGAGAGCCCTTCAAGGGGGTGAAGATGGACTTTCACGCCCTCCTTAGAGACCTGCAGGGCCTGCTGGGGACCCACCTCCACTGGAAGAGCCCTGAAGTGGATGCAGTGGTTGCAGCGGCGACCAGCGTGGAGTCAGACGTTTTGGAGGGGTGCTGCGAGGTGTTGCAGGTGCCATCCTGCCCAGGGACCCCCCACCGCACCCTGGCCCTGGCGGACTCCCCCCTGAGCCCCCGGAACCCCAAGAGCCCCAGGAAGCTGGTGATGGAGGAACACCTGGGCCTGTCGGCTGGGGACTGCAGCGATAAGGAGCGCAACCTGCTGCCCAGGCCCCCCATCATCTACCAGCACATTGTCAGCGGAGACACTGTAGAGGTGCAGTTACACAGCAACTAGGGACTTATTGTAAACTTCAAATGTATTGTTTTATATCTATGTGAAGTTATCCAATATGATGATAACTCTCTATCTGTCTGTGTAGATCTTCTGGATGCTGCCCATGGGCGAGGAGGTGGAGACCTTTGACATCCACTTCCAGGATGCTGTTATTGTGGGGATGGCCATGGAGGAGGGGAAGGGACTGGTCCTGGTGGGGCTGAAGACCTGCAACCTGCAGACGGCCGGGCTCCGCCAAGACACACACTACCTGTTCCGGGCACGCTCTGTCAACAGCCACGGGGCCGGGGAGTGGAGCTCGTCCTACAGGGTGAGTACGGTATTACATGACCAATGACATTCACTGACTGACTGTGAGGCCAATCCTATTTTAAGATACATTAGTATTACTGACTTGAGTTGTGTTCATGTTGTCATTGTTCCCAGGTGAATTCCGAGCGCCAGGGAGACGAGGCCAAGGCAGCCGTGACACAGGAAATCTAACTCTTACAAAGGAAATGAAGATCCCACACATCAAATGTCATACATATGTCACTTACAATCTGTCTTTTCAATATATCACTGTACACTGCATTATCAAGCAGAAAAATACATTGCATAATAAAAAGAAAGCAAGCAAATTTGAAAAAGTGAGCTATTGAATTTTTTCACCAAACACAATGCTTTGTGGAATTCATTCTTAACTAATAAATTACATTGTATTGACCACTTGACAACAGAAATGATAGTCTTTAGTCACGTCTCGGTGCCCAGTGCAAACAGCGGAAATCTTTTAATCACCTATGAAACAAAACACTCATTAGTATCAGGCAAACGAGTCCTAGGTGACCCTCTCGTTATACAACATTAAATAATTACATCCTATTACCCCCAGCAGCAGCCCTCTGCTACTACAGCCCACACCACTCTCAAGGGCACGGTAATACACTCATTCTAATTAACACACTTCAGAAAGTGCACTGTCCGGAAAAATGATGTAAGCTAAATGCTAATGAGTGGATAGAGTGTCTCATACAGTAGGTGTTACACCATGGTGTGTGTGTGTGTGTGTGTGTGTGTGTGTGTGTGTGTGTGTGTGTGTGTGTGTGTGTGTGTGTGTGTGTGTGTGTGTGTGTGTGTGTGTGTGTGTGTGTGTGTGTGTGTGTGTGTGTGTGTGTGTGTGTGTGTGTGTGTGTGTGTGTGTGTGTGTGTGTGTGTGTTTAGGGCTAATAATGTTTGTGAGAGAGGAGTGTGTAACAGTTTGGCTAATTACTGGTCCACCCGGTGTGTGGTTGGTTATATAAGGGTTCTGTAATATGTGCTGTAATATGTATATCAGTGTTGTAATATGAGTCATCTGCTCCACTATGAGAGGCTGTTAACCTGCAATATCACACTACATCTATAAACAAGTCAATGTGTCCTGTAAAATCACGACTGGCATCGCTCTATTTCTCTCTCTGTCTTTCTCTCTGTCTCCCTCACTCTCTCTTTCTTTCTCTCTGTCTCCCTCACTCTCTCTTTCATTCACACACATTTACACAAGCAGCCCAATTCTGATATTTTTCCACTAATTGTTATTTTGCCCAATCAGATCAGCTGTTTTGCCAATAATTGGGCAAAATATCAGATTTGGGCTACCTGTGTAAACACAGCCTTATAGTTCTATCTTTCTCATCAGCTTTTCTGTGTTCTTTGCTGAGGTTTACACATTGACGATAATGTCATCTTTTCTATTTTCTTCAAATCTACATACTGCATCATCTTATCAATTATCATCCTTATCATCATCGTTACCATCACCATTGTCTGTGAAGAAGGATTTATCAGAGATAATACTGTAATTTTACCTGCTTGTGTACTTACTGTAGGAATATGAGAAAGTGACTTGAATTGAAATGTTACAGTGCAGTAGGCCTGATCCTCCTGGACAAGTACAATGTTACAGTGCAGTAGGCCTGATCCTCCTGGACAAGTACAATGTTACAGTGCAGTAGGCCTGATCCTCCTGGACAAGTACAATGTTACAGTGCAGTAGGCCTGATCCTCCTGGACAAGTACAATGTTACAGTGCAGTAGGCCTGATCCTCATGGACAAATACAATGTTACAGTGCAGTAGGCTTGATCCTCCTGGACAAGTACAATGTTACAGTGCAGTAGGCCTGATCCTCCTGGACAAGTACAATGTTACAGTGCAGTAGGCCTGCACGTACTGGACAAGTACAATGTTACAGTGCAGTAAGCCTGATCCTCCTGGACAAGTACAATGTTACAGTGCAGTAGGCTTGATCCTCCTGGACAAGTACAATGTTACAGTGCAGTAGGCCTGATCCTCCTGGACAAGTACAATGTTACAGTGCAGTAGGCCTGCACGTACTGGACAAGTACAATGTTACAGTGCAGTAAGCCTGATCCTCCTGGACAAGTACAATGTTACAGTGCAGTAGGCTTGATCCTCCTGGACAAGTACAATGTTACAGTGCAGTAGGCCTGATCCTCCTGGACAAGTACAATGTTACAGTGCAGTAAGCCTGATCCTCCTGGACAAGTACAATGTTACAGTGCAGTAGGCTTGATCCTCCTGGACAAGTACAATGTTACAGTGCAGTAGGCCTGATCCTCCTGGACAAGTACAAGGTTACAGTGCAGTAGGCCTGATCCTCCTGGACAAGTACAATGTTACAGTGCAGTAAGCCTGATCCTCCTGGACAAGTACAATGTTACAGTGCAGTAAGCCTGCACGTACTGGACAAGTACAATGTTACAGTGCAGTAGGCCTGCACGTACTGGACAAGTACAATGTTACAGTGCAGTAGGCCTGCACGTACTGGACAAGTACAATGTTACAGTGCAGTAGGCTTGATCCTCCTGGACAAGTACAAGGTTACAGTGCAGTAGGCCTAAACCTCCTGGACAAGTACAATGTTACAGTGCAGTAGGCTTGATCCTCCTGGACAAGTACAATGTTACAGTGCAGTAAGCCTGATCCTCCTGGACAAGTACAATGTTACAGTGCATTAGGCCTGATCCTCATGGACAAATACAATGTTACAGTGCAGTAGGCCTGATCCTCATGGACAAATACAATGTTACAGTGCAGTAGGCCTGATCTTCATGGACAAATACAATGTTACAGTGCAGTAGGCCTGATCCTCCTGTACAAGTACAATATTACAGTGCAGTAGGCCTGATCCTCCTGGACAAATACAATGTTACAGTGCAGTAGGCCTGATCCTCCTGGACAAGTACAATGTTACAGTGCAGTAGGCCTGATCCTCCGGGACAAATACAATGTTACAGTGCAGTAAGCCTGATGCTCCTGGACAAATTCAATAGTTTAAATGATCAGAAATTACCAGAATCGACCAAAAGATGGCAGCATAGATCCTACCAGCACCGGATCAGGTGAAGGGACAAATATAAATATAAAACTACTCCCAGGTGAGTTTATTATGACACGGTTTTGACCTTCATCAGAGTTTTTGCTGATGATCATGATTGTATAATAACAGAGTGTAGCACACAAAGTCAGAGGAACTGGGACTCATGCTGAGCACAAATGACTTGCATACATTTGTAGGGCTGACGTCAGTACAAACACAGCGGGGGGTGACGTTTGTGGACAGAGAGGGAGAATCTTAATTGTATACTCCTCGTGTCCTCTCTCCTCACCTCCTTCTCAAAACCCATTGGATGAGAAAGCCAGAGGTCCCTCCCCACAGCTGTAAGGCGTTTAGGCAATGTCACTGGTACCGCCTTAAGGCTGCGGCCTCCAATTACTCTGTGTGTGTGTGTGTGTGTGTGTGTGTGTGTGTGTGTGTGTGTGTGTGTGTGTGCGTGCGTGCGTGCGTGCGTGCGTGCGTGCGTGCGTGCGTGCGTGCGTGCGTGCGTGTGCGTGTGTGTGTGTGTGTTTGTGTGCATTAGAGTTGCTAATTTGAGATGAACCCTGAAGAGGCAGTGGTTGACATTTGAAAAGTTTGAGATAGAGGGTGGGGGGGTCTCACTCGTATTCTGACAAAATAATTGGTCCCCTTGTGCGGAATGGCCAGAGGATAAAGCATTGAGACTCAAGCTTTTGCCCTAGCTAGTCCATAGCCCAATTATTGTACAAATCTAATAAATACCTATGCTTACAATATACTGTGGTAGGCAAATTGTATTGCCATGTCACTCAGTCTTTCTTTTCTTCTCTATCTCCTCCATCTCTCAACATCTGTTCTCAGTATGCAGTTATGCAATATGCAGTTATGCAAAACTCATATTTATTTAATAATAATAAGTGATAAGTAGGAGGTAGGAAAGGAAGCAGTGGGAGAGAGAGAGATGACGAGAGAGAGAGAGAGAGAGAGAGAGAGAGAGAGAGAGAGAGAAAGAGAGCAATAAAGAGAGTTAAAATTAGATAAGGGAGAGCACCATACTGAGAAGTGTGTTTAAGTTTGATCTGTCCTGCTGGTGTACAGAATGTGGAGTATAGTATCTACCCTCTGGCTAACTGGAGTAGACATCTCCACAAACATATCATCTGTTTTTATCATTCCACTGCTAGCTCAATATGAGTAGAATTAACAACACCTTCAATACACACACAAACAGTACCGATGGTATGATAGGCCAATCTCAATGCAACACCTTCAACACATACTGTATACTCAATGTCCGAGCCCTACCCGTCGGCACTTCATCGGAAATTACATGTGTTATTAGTATAGTAGTAGATCCACTATCCAATCCTCCCAGAACTGCTATAGCACCTAGAGGTAGTGGTTAGGACTTTGTTTGGAATTGGGCATCATACACAGTAACACCACAACACCCTGCAAAAACAGATGCAGCAAGCTGCTAAGCCGTATCATCCTTTCGGCGAGGAGGGAGACAGAGAAAGAGAGAGAGAGAGAGAGAGCGAGAGAGAGAGAGAGAGAGAGAGAGAGAGAGAGAGAGAGAGAGAGAGAGAGAGAGAGAGAGAGAAAGAGCGAGAGAGCGAGAGCACGAGAGAGAGAGAGAGAATGAGTGAGAGACTGTTGTTTGGAGTTTTCCCATAGTTGTCGGTGGGGATTATATCAAACAGGCTTAGTTGATGACTCTTAGAGGCTTGTGTTTTTGTTCTCTTGGCTAAATAAAGAAACAATTATTTGGCGCATCTCTGGTGCTGTGCTAACTCTGAGGACTAACAAGCTAGAAGGAGAAGAGCCTATCTTCTTTCTCACCCTTCCTACTCTTTAAAGTATACTTGATGTCAATCTTTCCCCATCTCCCTCTATCCTTTACTGTCACTTCTCATTGCCTGCATGTCTCTCTGAATCCCTGCTCTACTCCCCCTCTATCACTTTTCCAGCATTGCAGAGGCACCTCCCATCTTGCAGAGAAATAACTGGTGGAAGAGGGAGGCTGCGTGTAAGAGGATGAGGGGAGACCCCAGTCTTAGATAGGCACTCCTCTTCAGCAGTGACACACAGATGACTGCTCTGGGAAGGTGAGCCACTCGAAGTAGATGTTACTCGTAAGCATATATTAATGACCATCTTCCCCTTCCCGTAATCCTAACCATTAACAACCAGCTTCTCCTTCCCATTATCCTAATCATTAGGGGGGAAAACTATCAAACTGACCTTAGATCAGTGTCTGGAGACAACTTTATCCTATATCAGGTGCAGTGGAGGTTCATAATAATGTCTGGAATGAAGTATAATGGCTGGAATGCAGTGAATGGTGTTTCGAACATCTCTGGAGAGACCTGAAAATAGCTGTGCAGCGACGCTCTCCATCAACCCTCACAGAGCTTGAGAGGTGTGCCAAGCTTGTAGCATCATACCCAGGTTTTTTTTTTATTTTTAAATTTGCTAAAATATCTAAAAACCTGTTTTTGCTTTTCAGGTCTCTCCAGAGATGTTCGATTGGGTTCAAGTCCGGGCTCTGGCTGGGCCACTCAAGGACATTCAGAGACTTGTCCCAAAGCCACTCCTGCATTGGTTTGGCTGTGTGCTTAGGGTCATTGTCCTGTTGGAAGGTGAACCTTCACCCTAGTCTGAGGTCCTGAGTGCTCTGGAGCAAGTTTTCATCAAGGATCTCTGTACTTTGCTCCGTTCATCTTGAGGAATGAGGAATTTATGAGGAATGTAAAAAAAATTAAAAAAAATTTAGACTAAGGTTGTAACGTAACAAAATGTGAAAAAAATCCATGGGTCTGAATACTTTCCGAATGAACTGTATACACGCACACACACACACCGTCTGTCTGTAGCTCACAGCGCACACACACACAGTCTGTCTGTAACTCACAGACCCAGCAAAATGCTCATTAAGACATAAACATCCAACTGATGATGATCAGTCATAGCCTGAGATAGAGAGAGACAGAGAGAGAGAGAGAGAGATAGAGAGAGATAGAGCGAGAGCGATAGAGAGAGAGAGAATGCGAGAAAGAGAGAGGGAAAGAGAGAGAGAGAATGCGGGAAAGAGAGAAAGAAAGAGAGCGAGAAAGAGAGAGAAGGGGAGAGAGAGAGAGGGGAGAGAGAGAGGGAAAGAGATGAAGAGAGAGAGAATGTCCATAGTTCTATAAAAGTGCTGAGCAGGCAGCTGTTACTCAAGCTTCAGGTGTGTCAACAGCAATGAGAACACATCCATCTGGCAGTCTGACCACACACACACACACACACACACACACACACACACACACACACACACACACACACACACACACACACACACACACACACACACACACACACACACACACACACACACACACACACACACACACACACACACACACACACACAAGGATATGCAGGCTGAGCACAGCACAGAATAAGCATACCCCATGCACCATTTGAACAATTCTAAGGTGAATGCAGTCAAGCCGTTAAAAAAGATGTATACCGTCGGGCGATCAATGGTAATGTGTATAATGACAAAATATAATCAATATGGTTGTACTATAACTTGTGATCAATGGCGATGTTTAGTATTGGAATTGATTTCATGCTATTTCGATATCCTGTCCCTGAGGCCAGAATCTATAGGCCGTAAATCATTATGCCTATGTCTACTATGTGGTCTACCTTTATGTAGGCCTATCTTACTCTCTGTAGACCTATTAGGAGAAGAGCCTACAAGCATGTATTCAAGGCTATAGCTGTGTATGCCTTAGCCCTTGATCATAACTCTCAGTTCTATTCCATTACATAGAAGAGTCATTGGACAAAGGTGTCGTCTGAGGGGGGAGGTTTTGTTAAGAGCCGCAACGTTCGGTCTGAACATTAATACACATCGCTTGTGGTACGGTTTTGGAAGCCCAAGGGCTTTATCTTTCATAATAGCGAGAAATCATAAAAAATGTAAAAGGTTAAATTCATACATTCATTTTTAGGGTTTGGGTTCCTACACTGCCATATTTCTATGTTACCACGCTTGTTTACGGAAAACAGACAGAAGACAGAGTGGACCACGTGCTAATTATCTGTCTGCGTCTCTGAACACCTGTAACATGTTGTCACTGAAGAATACTGTCAGCTGCAACTGTGTAACATCCAGTTAAACAGTCTACAGTAAGTGTACATTGTGCATTTGTGAAATAGTTTGTATGTGATATTAAAGTAGAGGGATTTATGTTTCTTGGGCTCCTGAGTGGCGCAGCTGTCTAAGGCACTGCATCTCAGTGCTAGAGGCGTCACTACAGACCCTGGATTGATCGTGGGCTGTATCACAACCTGCTGTGATCGGTAGTCCCATAGGGCGGCGCATAATTGGCACAGCATCGTCAAGGTTAGGGGAGGGTTTGAACGGGGTAGACCGTCATTGTAAAATAAGAATTTGTTCTTAACTGACTTGCCTAGTTAAATAAATAAATAGAACCATACCGCAATTGAGAATGGATTCACTTTTAGATAGAGTATTTGGCTGTTTGGCTTCCAGAGACAATTCACCCTTTAAATAGAAGGTCCTTGGACTAAGTACAAATGTTAGGCTCCTTTAGTCCAAAATTTGGCTATGTAGGCCTATAATACGCTTAACAAAAATATAAACGCAGCATAAAACAATTTCAAACATTTTACTGTTACAGTTCATATAAGGAAATTAGTTCATTGAAATAAATGAATTAGGCCATCGTCTATGGATTTCACTTGACTGGGAATACAGATAAGCATCTGTTGGTCACAGATACCTTTTGTAAAAAGGTAGGGGTGTGGATCAGAAACCAGTCAGTGTCTGGTGTGACCACAATTTGCCTCATGCAGCGCAACACATCTCTTTAGCTTTAGCTCTTTAGCAAAGAGATGGCTGTTGATTGTGGCCTGTGGAATTATGTTCCACTCCTCTTCAAAGGCTGCGAAGTTGCTGGATATTGGCGGGAACTGAAACATGCTGTCGTACACGCCGATCCAGAGCATCCCAAACATGCTCAATGGATGAGATATCTGGTGAGTATGCAGGCCATGTAAGAACTGGGACATTTTCAGCTTCCAGGAATAGTGTACAGATCCTTGTGACATGGAGCCGTACATTATCATGGAGAAACATGAGGTGATGGTGGCGGATGAATGGCACGACAATGGGCCTCAGGATCTAGTCCCGGAATCTCTGTGCATTCAAATTGCCATCAAAAAAGTGCAATTGTGTTTGTTGTCTGTAGCTTATGCCTGTCCATACCATAACCCCACCGCCACTATGGGGCACTCTGTTCACAACGTTGACATCAGCAAACCATTCGCCCACACGACGCCATACATGCTGTCTGCCATCCACACTTCTCCAGCGTGCCAGTGGCCATCAAAGGTGATAATTTGCCCATTGACGTTGGTTACGACGCCGAACTGCAGTTAGGGCAAGACCCTGGTGAGGACGACGATCACGCAGATGAGCTTCCCTAAGATGATTTCTGACAGTTTGTGCAGACATTCTTTGGTTGTGCTAACCCACAGTTTTATCAGCTGTCCGGGTGGCTGGTCTCAGGCGATCCCACAGGTGAAGAAGCCGGATGTGGAGGTCCTGGGCTGGCATGGTTACACGTGGTCTGTGGTTGTGAGGCCGGTTGGACGTACTGACAAATTCTCTAAAATGTCGTCTTATGGTAGAGAAATTAACATTAAATTGTCTGGCAACAGCTGTGGTGGCCATTCCTGTAGTCAGCATGCCACTTGTGCGCTCCCTCAAAACTTGAGACATCTGTGGCATTGTGTTGCGTGACAAACTGCACATTTTATAACTGGCCTTTTATTGTCCCCAGCACAAGGTGCACATGTGTAATGATCATGCTGTTTAATCCGCTTCTTGATATGCTACACCTGTCAGGTGGATGGGCTATCTTGGCAAAAGATAAATGCTCACTAACAGGGATGTTAACAAATGTGTGCACTAAATTTGAGAGAAATAAGCTTTTTGTGTGTATGGAAAATTTCTGGGATCTTTTATTTCAGCTCATGAAACATGGGACCAACACTTTATGTTAGGTTTATATTTTTGTTTAGTATATTTAGTTGCATTTAGGCTAGTTGCATAAAACTTTCAACTCTCTCTCAACACTGATGTGTTTTCAAATTTAGACTGGGCTTCTTATTCACTTTCCGAGGTCAGTGTTGAGTTGTATCGTTATATCATTGCTACGAGAAAAGGCAGACTTTAGGACGGCGAAAAGAAATGGCTTTGCTGGTGCCCTAGCCTTCACCTATTCCCGATCCTATCCCTCGAGCGACGTGGCCAATCAGTGTGTGTGTCAGCGACACATGAATGGTGATATCAAAGGAATGGCTCGCGAAACAAAGAAGCCGCCGGTCTCGAATTCCCGTCGATAGAGAAAATTCGCGAATGAAACAGCACAGAAGATTTGTTTTTAAGGCTTGAGTGAAACCAAATGAATATCTTCGACGCAAAGTCCAACAGTTTTGGTTTTGTTTTGCTCAAGGAGGGACCTTGGCCTCGTGAGAGCTTTGTCGAGCGCCAGGCGAGGCTGTTGGCTACATTGGAACGTAAGTAAAAACATATCTTGCCTATTTCATTTTATTGCGTCGAATATAATCATGTTTCAACACATAGTGTTGTTCATTATGCTTTCTTCGTGATGTTTAGAAAACCTGTCAATGTGTACAACTTTTTTTTTTGGTACGTGTTTTTATGTCCGCACCGACTCTACCCGCATGAGAAGGCTAATTTAGGACTTTTTGGAATCAAATTAAGTCTACTGGGAAGCGCGGCTTGGTAACTTGAGAAACTATAACTTGTCTTTGGCATCTAACGTTAACGTTACGTGTAAAGGACGTTTTATTCATTCATCCCAATAGCTTGGAAAATAATGACGAGAGATTAATACACCGATTAGAATGTTTTCGAAACGATATAATGAAAATGTTCTGTGGCTGCAAGCAAATAAACCATTTCCAAACATGTTTATAGTTGACAACATGCAGAACATTCAGCAACTCATAATGTCGATAACAGGGACACCGAATAGGTCACCGTAATTGTTACTTACATTAGGAAAGGAATTTTTTGCTGAAAATATTATGCCACTATTGTGGTGTACACTTTTGCAGAACTTGCATGTCTGGTTTCAGTTTCAATTTGATTTCCCATTGTCACAGCAGAGTTTACGTCTGTGAGCAAACAGAGAGATACAGTATTTTACAACGGATGTGGGTTTGCCAAATCGGACGCCTATTCCAGTGGATCTGTGCCTGTTTGTTGGTGGTAAATGCTTTATCCCCTGTAGTAACGGGTAACCACACCAACTAACTGGCATGGGCACTGTCCAGATGAAGTGTCTGATGACTAGTTACTGTGTGATGGACCAGTGGAGGAGCCAGTTATATATAGATAATGATTTTTCTTTCCTTAATGTGTTTTAGTGGATGGTACATTTAACCTCGTTGTCACCAGAGTAGACCTTGCTTACTCTTTTGACTAGGCTTACAACTAACCCATTAAATGGAAAACTATTACCAGTTTATGGTGGTTGCATATAGGCATAATCATTGAATAATTCCCTGGGGTTGGAAGCAGTCCATATTTTATTTTCTGGTGTAGAACCATTCATGGCCCCCACACTCCAAATTATTGACATCTGGAGTTTGAACCCATGACCTCAGTCATGTTCATAGGTCACCTGACCCTGTAGCCACCTGGGTGGACTACATCCATTGTGCATAATGACCACACAGATGCAGAGCTGGGATAGGCAAACTGTTGGGTTTTTGAAAGGGACCAAATACAATGCTATTTCTCTGTAAACAATTAAGACTTTCAGCTTGCTTATAGAGAAGAGCACTCAACATGTGCTGCACTGACACACATGGCTGATTGGTTAAAATAAATTGATGATAATAAGAATATTGTGGGAGCTGTACTGTTCGATTTCAGTGCAGCCTTGAATATTATTGACCATAACCTGTTGAACTTATGTTGTAGCTTTTCAACCTCTGCCATAGCTCACAATCCATGATATCTATCTAATAGAACACAGAGGGTTTTCTTTCATGGAAGCTTCTCTAATGTTCAACGTATAAAGTGTGGTGTACCACAGGGCAGTTCTCTTGGCCCTCTATTCTTTAAAAAAATATTTTTACCAATGACCTGCCATTGGCATTCAACAAAGCCTGTGTCCATGTAGGCTGATGATTCAACCCTATACACGTCTGCAACCACAAGTAGTGAAATCACAGCAACCCTAAACAAAGAGTTGCAGTCAGTTTTAGAATGGGTGGCCAGTAATAAACTGGTCCTGAACATCTCTAAAACTAAGAGCATTGTATTGGGTACAAATCATTCCCTAAGTTCTAGACCTCAGCTGAATCTGGTAATGAATGGTGTGGCTGTTGAGGAGACTAAATTGCTTGGTGTTACTTTAGATTGTAAACCGTCATGGTCAAAACATATTGATTCAGTGGTTGTGAAGATGGGGAGAAGTCTATCTGCGATAAAGAGATGCTCAGCTTTTTTTGACACCACACTCCACAAAGCAAGTCCTGCAGGGAAACATACAGTATTATACATAATAATGATGGCATGGAACTCCCATCTCATATAGTGCAAGTGACCAGCTAATTTGGTTTCAAAAAACAAATAAAGCAACACCTCACGGCATGCCTCTCCCCCATGTGACCTACTTTTTGTGTGTATGTATACAGTTGAAGTCGGAGGTTTACATACACCTTAGCCAAATACATTAACTCAGTTTTTTACAATTCCTGACATTTAATCCTAGTAGTAATTCCCTCTCTTAGGTCATTTAGGATCACCACTTTATTTTAAGAATGTGAAATGTCAGAATAATAGTAGAGAATGATTTCAGCTTTTATTTCTTTCATCACATTCCCAGTGGGTCAGAAGTTTACATACACTCAATTAGTATTTGGTAGCATTGCATTTAAATTGTTTAAAACCCTGGGAGGGACAAGCTCCAGAGGAACGGCAGGCTGCTGTTCTTCCTCTCCACACTCGGAGCCTGTCTGGTCATGGGAGGTGATCAATTCATTTTCGTCTCCACACAAACCAACAGTGCTGCGCCAGTCAGCTGTCCAGAGTCTTGACACACCAGCACTAGTCCCATCGGCTGTGCCTGTCCCGTAATCCATTGTCCCTCCCACACACACACACACCAGTATCAGGGAGAGCCATGTTGCCACTATGCCAGTGCTGCTGAGTCAGTCAAATGGTAATGTTTTTAAATATCCCATTTAAAAGTGATTGGTCACTGAATGAAACCATGGGCTGTAAGGGACAGTTTAAAGTCCTCATGTTCCCACTGTTATATCATATATTCACTAGTAGTTTTAATTAATTAAATTGCTTAACTTCTACTTCATCACAATCCCGGATCCGGGAGCACCCCCATCAGTAAAAAAGCTGACTAGCATAGCCTAGCATAGCGTCACAAGTAAATACTAGCATCTAAATATCATTAAATCACAAGTCCAAGACACCAGATGAAAGATACACATCTTGTGAATCCAGCCATCATTTCTGATTTTTAAAATGTTTTACAGGGAAGACACTATGTATTTCTATTAGCTAACCACAATAGCAAAAGACACAACTTTTTTTTCCCACCATTTTTTTTCTGCATAGGTAGCTATCACAATTTCGACCAAATAAAGATATAAATAGTCACTAACCAAGAAACAACTTCATCAGATGACAGTCTGATAACATATTTATTGTATAGCATATGTTTTGTTAGAAAAATGTGCATATTTCAGGTATAAATCATAGTTTCACATTGCAGCCACCATCACAACTCTCACCAAAGCAACTAGAATAACTACAGAGACCAACGTGAATTACCTAAATACTCATCATAAAACATTTATGAAAAATACACAGCGTACAGCAAATGAAAGACAAAGATCTTGTGAATCCAGCCAATATTTCAGATTTTTTAAGTGTTTTACAGCGAAAACACAATATAGCATTATATTAGCTTACTAAAATAGCCAACCACACAACAGCATTGATTCAAGCCAACAATAGCGATAAGGAATAAACCAGCAAAAGATATTACGTTTTTCACTAACCTTCTCAAACTTACATTTACATTTTAGTCATTTAGCAGACGCTCTTATCCAGAGCGACTTACAGTAGAGTGCATACATTTTATTACATTTATTTTTATTTTTTACATTTCATTACATTTTACATACTGAGACAAGGATATCCCTACCGGCCAAACCCTCCCTAACCCGGATGACGCTATGCCAATTGTGCGTCGCCTCACGGACCTCCCGGTTGCGGCTGGCTACGACAGAGCCTGGGCGCGAACCCAGCCCAGCCTGGGCGCGAACCCAGAGACTCTGGTGGCGCAGCTAGCACTGCGATGCAGTGCCCTAGACCACTGCGCTACCCGGGAGGCCATGACAGTCCTATAACATCATATTACACAATACATATAGAGTTTGTTCGAAAATGTGCATATTTAGCGGCACAAATCGTGGTTATACAATGAAAATAGTAGCCAAGCTGCCAACAAAATGTCGGGAGAAATCTTGGGAGAGGCACCTAATCTAATCAGTAACTAATCATAAACTTGACTAAAAACAGGTTGGACAGCAAATGAAAGATACATTAGTTCTTAATGCAACCGCTGTGTTAGATTTTTAAAATTAACATTACTACGACATACAGCGTGCGTTAAAGCGAGACCGCACCGAAATTAATGGCGTAATAGTATTTTTACATTTTTCAACAGAACAACGAATTAACATCATAAATAGTTCTTACTTTTTGATGAGCTTTCATCAGAATCTTGGGCAAGTTGTACTTTGTCCAGAGGAATCGTTGCTCGGTTGTAGATTGTCGCCTTCAACTTTGGAATTAGCAGCAAACATTAGCCATGTGGCGAAGACGTGTCCAACTCACTATAACGCAGCACTAAGAAATATCCGAAAATCGCAATATACTGATATAAACTGATAACTCGGTTTAAAATAACAACATTATGATGTCTTTAACACCTATATCGAATAAAATCAGAGCCGGATATATCTAAGGCCTATAACGGGAGCTTTCCAGAACGCCATCCTGAGGTCTGTCTTGCGTCATGGCGAATGATGAAAAGACTGGACCCCACGTTCCCAGACCCTTTATATGGCCTTAGATCTGCCTAGCAACTCCATTCCAATTCTCACTATTTGCTGACATCTAGGGGAAGGCGTATGCAGTGCATCTCAACCAATAGAAGATATGCAAATTAATAAACTGACCCCAGAACAGCCTGCCTGATTTCAGATTTCTCACTTCCTCACAGGAAAATTGCTCCAACTTGAGTTCTGTTTTACTCAGATTAGTTTCTAAAACCGTTTGAATTATGAGTGTTTTTCTATCCAATAGTAATAATAATATGCATATTGTACGAGCAAGAATTGAGTACGGGGCAGTTTAATTTGGGAACAAAATTTTTACAAAGTGAAAACAGCACCCCCTATTGAGAAAAGGTTTAAGTTGCGGCATGACTCACATGTTCATATACGGTCCAAGAGCGTTTTAATCCGTTTTTCGATTCACTTGGTCTTCACCTTTTAGGTGTGTGACTCGATCAAAGGTCATATGCTTTTCCATAGCCACTTTTGTACTGTAGTTAGTCTACTCTTCCTCATGTCACTTGTGTCTAGGGTTGTTACAGTGACCATATTACCACCACTCCGGCGGTCGAGTCATGACGGCAGTCAAATTCCATGTGACCGTTTAGTCACGATAATTAGGCTTCTCCAAGCTCTGATGCTGCTGATGGTCATTAGTAGCCTACCAAACTTGCTAACTGCCTGGTACTCAGCACTCTATTGTTCCTCTAATCACTCTGACATCAATGCAAATGTTATTGAAAATCCAATCACTCTTCATGACAGCCTATGCACTTGCATTAAAGGTTTTGATGGCCTCTATTAAAAAGAGGATCCCATCAGCTTTCTATAGGCTAGGCCTACTATTTATCTATCAACTTTTCTAATATTAAGCACATTGCTAAGCTTTACAACAGGAGTATAGCCTAGATGCCCCTGTTCCATGATAATGGTCTATTTGAAATCGAAACAAATTTCACATTCTTTTGTATATTTAAAGAATTTTAATTAAGAATACTCCGATGGGTGACAATATTAGCCTAGTATAGAACAAGAAGGCCTGCACACTGTTAGCTCCCAGTTCACCGCTTTATTGACAACGTTTTGATCCAAAACGGATGTTCCTCAGGTCTTTTTTGATCGGACGTAGATCCGTTTCACATCGAAACGTTGTCAATAAAGCAGTGAATTGGGAGCTTTAACAGTTTGCGGGCCTTGTTCTATGCTAGTATTCTTTATTAGCCCAGCACCTATGTATTTAAGGATGTGTGTATGACCACAAACTTTGTCTTACTGGACAAGGCTAATAATAATAGCAAACGGCTCATGTCTTTATTTGTTGCAACTTTTTCAAATCATAGTCGCACACCTCATGTAGCCTCGCCCATAGGCCTATATGTTTTGATAAGGTTTGTCACAACTAATGGCCAAGTAACTTCTCAAAATTAAGCACATTAATCAGCTTTATAGATGCTGTAGAGCCTAACTGGCATACATACTTTCAAGTTTGAGCAAAATAATTTTCACAGAAGGACAAGTTGACCAATAGAATAGGTCAACTTTTGTACTATAGGGGATAGTAGTGACATAGGCTAGTGCTTTTTCTGTTTGTTAGGTCTACTCTTTTTGGCTGACAAAGTATAATTCTATTCAGCCCAAGGGCACAATAGCCGCAAAAGGCATGGATTTTTTAGGTTGCATTATGTTCTCACGAGGGGGATGGCACCGGGAAATTTAATACCTGGTGACAATATTATCAAGTGCTTGTGAAATTGTGAATGAAGCATGTGTAGCTTGAACAAGAAACAAATCAGAGCTCATGCCTTTCATGTGACTTTTTTTCAATTCATCAATTGTCCCACCATGCAGCCTTGTAATGTATTAAAAATCCAAACCTATAGCTCAACGTTTGTATCATAATTAACTCAATTAAGCAGTGCATTCGGAAAGTATACATTTTGTTACGTTACAGCCTTATTCTGTAATCTATTACATTTTTGTGTCATCAATCTACACACACTACCCATAATGACAAAGCAAAAACAGCTTTTTAGAAAAACATTTGCATAAAAAACATTTACATAAGTATTCAGACCCTTTACGCAGTACTTTGTTGACAGCGATTACAGCATCGTGTCTTGGGTATGGGTAAGCTTGGCACACCTGTATTTGAGGAGTTTCTCCCATTCTTCTCTGCAGATCCTCTCAAGCTCTCCGATTGGAAGGGGAGTGTCGCTGCACAGCTATTTTCAGGTCTCTCCAGAGATGTTTGATTGGGTTCAAGTCCAGGCTCTGGCTGAGCCATTCAAGGACATTCAGAGACTTGTGACGAAGCCACTCCTGCATTGTCTTGGCTGTGTGCTTAGGATCGTTGTCCTGTTGGAAGGTGAACCTTCGCCCCAGTCTGAGAACCTGCTCAGGTGCCTTGGTGGAAGAGTGGGGTAACATCTCACAGCAAGAACAGGCAAATCTGGTGCAGTCCATGAGGAGGAGATGCACTGAACTACTTAATGCAGCTGGTGGCCACCAGATACTGACTGTTACTTTTGATTTTGATCCCCCCTTTGTTCAGGGACACATTATTCAATTGCTGATAGTCACATGTCTGTGCAACTTGGTTCAGTTTGTCTCAGTTGTTGAATCTTATGTTCATACAAATATTCACACAAGTTTTCTGAAAATAAACGTAGTTGAAAGTGAGAACATAATTTTTTTTTTGCTGAGATTATTTTTGTGATGAGTAGAATGACAATCGATATCCATTACACATCTTTCTGGTCTTGGATATTCTAAAATGAGCCTTAATACAAATATATTACTCCCATTTGTATCCAGATAACTGTGTTAGTGTATTAGTCAGTCGGCAGGCTCTTTTGATGGTAATCTTGATGTACAGAATGTTCACCTCTGTTCCCCCTAAATCAGATGAGACCAGACGGGGCATGCAAAAGACCACTGATATGGTTTTGCATGAGTCTGAACTAAAGGAGAGGAGAGCAGGAGAGCACAGTTTGACTAAAATGGAAAATGGGGAGCAGGATACAGGGAAATGTACCAAGGGGGAGAGATGAGGGAGAGGGGGCTGGATGGCGAGACATGGGAGTAAGACTGGGGATCAAATTGATCAGTGAGAGAATTATTTAAAATGACTGATTGCAATTTCCCTCAAGTCAGTTTTTGATTTTTATCAATTATAGTTTGAGACAGGCACTTCTAACCTTTATCACGAGTAGCTGCCTAAAAGATAATAGTAATGGTTGAGCTTGGGAACGATGGTAGCAATTGATAGTGAGCGGGAGCCCTGGGCAGTTTCTGAGAAATATGTGTGATTGTCCTCGTGTGTCTAAGTGATAGATCAACGCGTTACATATTTGCATTACAGAGAAATAGAGTAGCATGAAGGACCACTTGGGTTCAGCCAACTCTAACACAAAGCACTGCCCCCAAACAAAACATCTGTTTTCTTTCTGTCACATGCTGTTCAGATCAAGCCCTAGTCCCCAGTGACATGTAGCTGGAAGGATGGGAGTTTTGTAATGTTCTAATAATCATGTATGGCATTGATTGGGTTTTCTCACCAAGTTGGTCTTTCAGTTTAGTTCAGCGGGTGGTCAGGTTCACCGTAGTCTTATAGGTCGAGAGATTGCTGTGTCATGTCACTAAATCACGCACCAGGAAGTATTCCTTCCAGTATGTTAGTGAGACCTCACCCCAGATGCTGCTTTTTCTCATCTGTTTTACAGTCTGTTCTATCTGGCATGCAAAGCGTTGTACCCGTTGCCTGGGTCAGACACAGGGCAGTGTCTCTGGGCTGCTATCCACAGACGGGCACACAAAGAGAATTCTCACCCTGACTGACCTGCTCAGAATAGTCAGTCACGCATCACTTCCCCCTTCTCATCTCAGCCCAATGGAACAGCAGGACTTGACATTAACGCTTGTCCTCTTGCCAGGAGATTCCAGGAGAGCTACTGGGGGTTCCAGGAGAGCTACTGGGGGTTCCAGCCCTGCATGAACACATGACTTTAAAAGATCAGCTGCTCAACAGGACCTTGATAAGCTGACCCAAATCCTGCACATCCAATAGCTTTCCAGGTGGAGACGGCGGCGCTGTGCGAAGGCACGGCACACGACGGGACACGACGGTTGTTGCTTCTCCTGTTAGGCTATGCTTGCTAGGCAGCAGTAGACTCAGTCTAGGCCTTCCCAGCAGGTTTGACATGACCGTGGTCCCTGCACAGTGAGTCTTGTTGACCAGAACACGACAGTGACTAAACACTACTTCCCAAAGTCCCCCTTAGCACCGGCGTACGCTGAACAATACACAAGTCCTTCAGTGTTCAGTCAATCACCGACCAGCCGAGACTAGTAATGCAGAGATGGAAAATGTTATTCTTTGTACCTGAATGAGTCTAAGAGTCAACACTAGGGTTGCACATTTTGGGGAATATTCAGAGGTGGAAACTTTCCGTGGGATTTAACGGGAATATATGCAAATTAATATTAATACCATTTCATTGTAGGTGTTTATTGCATTGGATATATTTACCTTATCATAAGTAGACTTAATTGCAAATTATTAAATCCTTCCAATAGAAATAAAACTATATAGTTATGAATTGAAATTTTAAATGAGTTGACTCTTCACATGGGATGATTTCACTGAACAATGAAAGGGAATATTGTGATGGATCATTCATCTCCCAAAAACGATTTCAACAAACATCTGTAAAATGATAGTCTGGAAACTAAAGCTTTGGTTGTCTTCCCTTCAGGCTTCCATGTCTTCTCCATGGACCTCCTCAATGTGCACCTCTTGAACATCAAACTATGAGTCCTCATCTTTACTGTCACTTTCCAACCTTGTTCAGGGTGGCTTGTTGTCAGGCTCAAAAAGCCTCAAATTTGCCCCGGATGGCCACCAATTTTTCATGTAGTTAATTATTCCTTGCCCACGAACATTTGACCACCCATCAGAGATGACTGCAATAGTCTGCTTTCTCTATGATTTGCATGATCTTAACTTGAACTATGTTTAACTCTGCATCCAGCAAATGAGTAGATAAACATGTTTGGTTGGTCAATGCTGGACGGAGAACATTCAGAAATCTCTTCTAATACATATTGCCTGTGAGCATTAGAGGTGAACCAGTTGCATACACAGCTCGAGCAAGACATTCATCAGCATTTCTGACTACGGTCCTCCATTGAGTCAAAAATATATATAATTCCAGGAGGACCATGAGCTGTTGCTATCGATAAAGTGCCTGAGTTATAATTTTCACCTCAAATTGAAGTAGAGGGACTTTTGTCAGAGGTTGCTTGTTATGAACGCTGAGGGAACTTTATGCACTTGGCCAGGTGATTCTGCATCTTTGTTGCATTCTTCACATATGATTTGGCACAGTATTTGCAAATGTACACAGCTGTTCCTTCTACATTAGCTGCAGTGAAATGCTATCAGATAGTGCCCGTGGCATTTTCCTGTAAAGATTAGAAAAAAATGATACAAAAAAATAAAATACAATTCCATCAACAGATAAATAGTTAAGCAGTTAGATTTAACAACTCCTTTGTAAGATACATGTTTGAAATGAATGGAAACGGGTGAATTAACACACCTCACTTAGCAAGCGAAAACCTACATGGTAGCAAAAACTAACTAGCAGAAATTGTTAACAAGTTAGAAGTGTGTTTAAATCATTTCTGTAGGGTACTATTTATTAGTTAACAAAAAATCATGTATATAATATAAAATATATTCACCCCACCCAGTATTGTAATCAAAACCAGAAAGCATGTAGTCCTTGGCTCAGACCGTATAGTAGTGTGGGCTCAGTAGCATCTCATTAGGGTGCAAGATCTTGAGAATCAGCTGCACAGGTGATGTAAAAATTTACTGTGCATGCAGAGGGTTGCAATTCCATTGAATTGGGGATAGTTTAACCAAAATACGAAGACGTGGATGTCGACTATGGCAGCCCCCCGCACCTCTCTGATTCTGAGGTGTTGGGTTAAATGCAGAAGACTCAGAATTTCAATTGAATACATTCAGTTGGACAACTGACTAGGTATATCCCTCTTTCCGGGTTCACCAGTGTTCTCTGTGTAAGCGGTTGTTAGTTGCGCAGTTGCAACATGAATACTAGAATTGTCTTGTGCGTTCAGTGATGTGCTCTACACAGGGCCTACTGTTCCTCTAACACACCAGCTGCGGGTTTGTGCGTCCTGCCACGCTGCACAATCTAATGTATCTTTTGTTCTCAGCAGTTGTTCCTGTCCATGCAATTCTTTCTTCTGTACAATTTTCCCTATTATTTTGTTGGCACCTGACATGTATTTTTAAAGTCACTTTGCTTGCTCTGGCCTCGTTGTGCTTCTTGCAGTGACAGACCATATATACTGTAAATGTTTTATCCTTGAGGTCGGTGTTTGTATGTTTTGCCTGTTGATGCATACAGTGCAGTGCGTGTGTGTGACGCTATCACGGCAGGGCCCTGTTATGAGTAGAGGTCATCACATCCCTGTCCACATCACCCAGCTCTCCAGACTGGGTTGAGAATAGATGAGTGATGGCTGTCTGTCCGTCCCAAACGGGGTCATCTCTCCTGGGGGGTTCATCGCTCCCTGGGGGGTGTTTGACAAGCTCAGTGATGCAGAATAAGCCAGGGGGCAGGATCAAAGATGTGCAAAACTGAAAGGATATTTGTCACGAAAGGTTTTGTTTTACATTTTTAATTAGGGAGGCTGTCAAAGGGCCAAGCTGAGTGACCCATAAATTATATAACTAAAAATACACTGTGCCTGCTGCTACACAAGTTAATAACTTGTGTGTGAGCCAATTTAACTGCTTAAGTGACCTGCCATTTTTTTAACTGCTAACATGTGGCCTGATGTCAAATGAATGCTCACAGTGTATACATAGTGTGATCACAAAATACTACAGAGTCCTATGTAGTTTTGCCTTCAGGAAAGGGGATTTATTTTTTTATTATAAGGTGGTCAGTGTGTTATGACCCACACTAACAAGCTACTAATTGGTTGTCAGTGTGACAGACCGGGTTTGGACCAGAGGTCGACCGATTATGATTTTTCAATGCCGATACCGATTATTGGAGGACAAAAAAAGCCGATACCGATTAATCGGACGACTTTATTACAAATACATTTTAATTTTTTTATGACAATTACAACAATACTGAATAAACACTTATTTTAACTTAATATAATACGTCAAAAAAATCAATTTAGCCTCAAATAAATAATGAAACGTGTTCAATTTGGTTTAAATAATGCAAAAAACAAAGTGTTGGAGAAGAAAGTAAAAGTGCAATATGTGCCATCTAATAAAGCTAACGTTTAAGTTCCTTGCTCAGAACATATGAAAGCTGGTGGTTCCTTTTAACATGAGTCTTCAATATTCCCAGGTAAGAAGTTTTAGGTTGTAGTTATTATAGGACTATTTCTCTCTCTACGATTTGTATTTCATATACCTTTGACTATTGAATGTTCTTATAGGTACTTTAGTATTGCCAGTGTAACAGTATAGCTTCCATCCCTCTCCTCACCGCTACCTGGGCTCGAACCAGGAACATATCAACAACAGCCACCCTCGAAGCAGCGTTACCCATGCAAAGCAAGGGGAACAACTACTCCAAGTCTCAGAGCGAGTGACGTTTGAAACGCTATTAGCGCGCACCCCGCTAACTTGCTAGCCATTTCACATCGGTCACACCACCCTAATCTCGGGAGTTGATAGGCTTGAATTCATAAACAGCAGAGCTGCTGGCAAAACGCAGGAGAGTGCTGTTTGAATGAATGCTTACGAGCCTGCTGGTGCCCACCATCGCTCAGTCAGACTGCTCTATCAAATCATAGACTTAGTTGTAACATAACACACAGAAATACGAGTCTTAGGTCATTAATATGGTCGAATCCGGAAACTATCATCTCGAAAACAAAACATTTATTCTTTCAGTGAAATACGGAACCGTTCCGTATTTTATCTAACGGGTGGCATCCATCAGTCTAAATATTCCTGTTACATTGCACAACCTTCAATGTCATGTCATAATTACGTAAAATTCTGGCAAATTGTCAGCAATGTAGATTGGTCACAAGTCAGAAAAGCAATAAAATTAATCGCTTACCTTTTGATCTTCGGATGCTTGCAGAGACGAGACTCCCAGTTACACAAATGTTCCTTTTGTTCGATAAAGATTCATTTTTATATGCAAAAACCCCCATTTGGTTGGCGCGTTATGTTCATGACCTGCACGAGCCTGTGGATTACTGAAGGGCAGACACAATTCCAAATAGTATCCGTAAAGTTCGTAGAAACATGTCAAACGTTGTTTTATAATCAATCGTCAGGTTGTTTTTAACATAAATAATCGATAATATTTCAACCGGACGGTAAACTATTCAATACAAGAGATAAAGAAAATGTCGAGCTTGAAACTATGTCTAAAGACTGTTCACACCCTGTGGAAGCCATTGGAAAAGGAATCTGGTTGATATCCCTTTAACTTCTCTGGGATATGTGGGACGGTAGCGTCCCACCTAACCAACAGCCAGTGAAATTGCAGGGCGCCAAATTCAAAACAACAAATCTCATAATTAATATTCCTCAAACATACAAATATTATACACCATTTTAAAGATAAACGTCTTGTTAATCCAACCAAAGTGTCTGATTTCAAAAAGGATTTACTGCGAAAGCACACCTTGCGATTTATGTTAGGTCAGTACATAGCCACAGAAAAACACAGCCATTTTTCCAGCCAAAGAGAGGAGTAACAAAAAACAGAAATAGAGTTAAAATTAATCACTAACCTTTGATGATCATCAGAAGACACTCATAGGACTTCATGTTACACAATACATGTATGTTTTGTTCGGTAAAGTTCATATTTATATCCAAAATCTGAGTTTAGGCGGGACGCTACTGTCTCACTTGGCCAAAAGCCAGAGAAAATGCAGCGGGCCAAATTCAAATAAAATACTTTAAAAATCAAACTTTCATTAAATCACACATGAAAGATGCCAAATTAAAGCGACACTGGTTGTGAATCCAGCCAACATGTCAGAATTCAAATAGGCTTTTCGGCGAAAGCAAACAATGCTATTTTCTGAGGATAGCAACATTGTAAACAAAGAAGCATATTTCAACCCTGCAGGCGCGACACGAAACGCAGAAATAAAAATATAATTCATGCCTTACCTTTGACGAGCTTCTGTTGTTGGCACTCCAATATGTACTATAAACATCACATGGTCCTTTTGTTCGATTAATTCCGTCCATATACACTGCTCAAAAAAATAAAGGGAACACTTAAACAACACAATGTAACTCCAAGTCAATCACACTTCTGTGAAATCAAACTGTCCACTTAGGAAGCAACACTGATTGACAATACATTTCACATGCTGTTGTGCAAATGGAATAGACAAAAGGTGGAAATTTATAGGCAATTAGCAAGACACCCCCCAAAACAGGAGTGATTCTGCAGGTGGTGACCACAGACCACTTCTCAGTTCCTATGCTTCCTGGCTGATGTTTTGGTCACTTTTGAATGCTGGCGGTGCTCTCACTCTAGTGGTAGCATGAGACGGAGTCTACAACCCACACAAGTGGCTCAGGTAGTGCAGTTCATCCAGGATGGCACATCAATGCAAACTGTGGCAAAAAGGTTTGCTGTGTCTGTCAGCGTAGTGTCCAGAGCATGCAGGCGCTACCAGGAGACAGGCCAGTACATCAGGAGACGTGGAGGAGGCCGTAGGAGGGCAACAACCCAGCAGCAGGACCGGTACCTCCGCCTTAGTGCAAGGAGGTGCACTGCCAGAGCCCTGCAAAATGACCTCTTTTCATAAGAGGCACTTCCTGGTTGGATTTCCTCAGGTTTTTGACTGCAAAATCAGTTATGTTATTCTCACAGACAATATTTTGACAGTTTTGGAAACTTTAGAGTTTTCTATCCTAATCTGTCAATTATATGCATTTTCTAGCATCTGGGCCTGAGATGGGCAGTTTACTTTGGGAAAGTTATTTTTCCAAACATAAAAATACTGCCCCCTAGCTTCAAGAGGTTTTAACTGACTTGCCTAGTTAAATAAAGGTGAAAAAAAAGAGAAGAAATCAGCAAAATCGGCGTCCAAAATTACCGATTTCCGATTGTTCTGAAAACTTGAAATCGGCCATTCCGATTAATTGGTCGAAACCTGGCACCATCCCTACGGTGAAGTGTGGTGATGGCAAAATCATGCTGTGGGGATGTTTTTCAGCGGCAGGGACTGGGAGACTATTCAGGATTTGAGAGAAAGATGAACGGAACAAAGTACAGAGATCCTTGACAAACCTGCTTCAGTGTGTTCAAGACATCGGACTATGGTGAATGTTCACCTTCCAACAGGACAACGACCCCAAGCACACAGCCAAGACAACACAGGAGTGGCTTCGGGACACGTTTCTGAATGTCCTTTCGTGGCCCAGTCGGAGCCCGGACTTGAACCCCAATCAAACATGTTTGGAGAGACCTGAAAATGGCTGTGAAGCAACGCTCCCCATCCAACCTGACGGAGCTTAAGCGGATCTACAGAGAATAACGGCAGAAACTCCCAAAATACAGGTGTGTGAAGCTTAAGGATCAAGGCTGTAATCGCTGCCAAAGGTGCTTCAAGAAAGTATAGAGCAAAAGGGTCTGAATAATTATGTAAAAGTGATATTTCAGTTTATTTTTTCTACATTTGTCTGAACCTGTTTTTGCAAATCATTATGGGGTATTGTGTGTAGCTACCGAGATGAGGGAGAAAAACAATTTGTTTTTTTGAATAAGGCTGTAAGGTAAAAATTTCGGCAAAGTTAATGTCTGAATACTTTCCGAATGCACACCGTTTGTCTGTGCTTTGTTTGTTCAAAATGAATTCACATGCATCATTACCAGTCGCCAAGGCTTTGTGGAGTACAATTAACTGACTGCTCCAAATGAGTTAAATTACTGACAACAGGTGGAGTTTAGTGAAGGTTTACTGAACGTGCATCCTTGCTCTAGTTCTCGGTCTCGAGGGTTCTCGGAGGCTCAGGGCTTCAAATGTCTGATTTGTCATTTTAATAACAATCTCTCAGTATTTCATTACTTTAATTATTCCTGTTATCAGTGATGGGCCTGTTATGTGCTCTCTGCCAGGGTGGACCAGTAGTGGCTGGAACAGAGCCCCATGTCTCAGGATTGTGTTCTTATAGAGTCCCTCTGTCTGTAGGCTCATGCTGTCGTGTCTGGCGGGCCAGCTGGGTATTTTGGGAGCTAATTTACTGTCTCTCTCATGGGGGTGGTGGGGAAGGAGGGAGCGGTGTATGAGATGCACCCAGGGTGATTCATCTCCATGCTGCATTGGCAAGACATGCAGATTTTTATTTTGTTTCACCATTTAATGTTTGTGCCTACGACGCTATTCAGCCCGGCACTTGCATACAAGTCAAGTACAGTCTGGGGGAGAAACGCACCCTGAGTGTTTTGTGGAGAGATTAAGAAAGAGCACAGGGTTGAAGGGAGATAGCGGTCTCCCCAGTGGCTCACACTGATAAATGCCTCGCCCCTGTCTTCCAACTGACATAGAAATGTCAAATCATTGAAAACGGTACTCACTCTTCCAGCCTCTCTCCCCCTGACCTGCAAAACACTCAATTGTACCATAGGGGTTTCCTCCACCACCACCACGTCCTATAAATTGCATTCCCAAGTGCATGTGAGCTAAATTGAAGCAGCCTCAGTCCTGCTATGATTGTCTTTTCTAGAATTGGAGAAGACAGAAGGTGGCGAGGTCTGTCATACCGTGCCATTACATGCTGTTGGTTAGGGTTGTGATTTAGAAATGTTGGGTAACTATTAATTGTCATGCAAAATGGCCACAGTTGTCATTTAAAAGAAAATGTTTTATTGGAGTACATCATAACGCTACAACTTGATAAATACAATAAATTACCAACTTTACCTGCTTCATGTAAAAAAACGTTCTTCAGTTATTTACCTGAAGTTTTTTGTTTACTGCAATAGGCTTGCTGAGAGTCACTGTGCTTTTTATGATGATGATGTAATGTTCTCTGTAATCACCAGAGCAGAAGTTTTGCCGGTAAGGAACTGCTATTGGGTGAACTATATCTACCTGGAAATAATATATCTACTTGAAAAGTTCATGGTTATTGGCCATAATTGTCAGTTATGCGATTAATGTGGCAGCCCTTGCTTGTTGATACTGTAGCAGGAAGACTGCTTATTTGGGAGATAAAACAGCCTACATCAATGGATGGGACCTGATCTGCAGTCAAATCAAAGCAGCTTCCCACAGTTTTCTCTGATTTAGCCCAGTGGGCACTTATGAGCTTGATGCAGCACAAGCCAAATCATCATTGTCTTGATGTAGTACATACCTGCTTTTGTGTGTGTGCCAGTCATTTAGGGACTTACCGAAAGATAATGACTTGTTTTAGTGTTGAGAGAAACCAGGACCCCAAACAAACGAGGAATCTGACCTTTTTTTCAGTTTGTTTTGCTGTGACCTTAGTGGAATTATCTTTTCAATGCCCATTCAACCCTCATACCGGTCTGTCCACATAAAGAGTGGTTATCGATTTAAGTGCTGGAGTCCGGGTAACCTCGGCGTGTGTATAAGGGGGGGGGGGGGGGGGGGGGGGGGGCACAGTGGAATAATAAAGACCCTTACTGAAGAAGATTCAGTGGGTGAATGAGGGGGAGGAAACAGGTGGTCAATTGTAAAGGAGGAGCAATAAGAGACAGTCTCAACTCTAGCTGTTCCAACCTGCTGCCCATCTCTCACATCTGTTTCTTTTTGCCTGTGGGCCTGGTGAGCTGGGACAGGTGTCCCCTTTAATCAGTAGATCAGTCATGATGATGCTGGACTTTGGGCCTGAGGGAAGGGCACTGATCTGCCCAGCATGTCCAACTTCTCCCCCCCCAGGTTTTCCGTATGATGCAAAGTGCCCTCAATATATCCCTTATGCACTATAGTCTGCCCTGCTATGGAAACATTTGCATGTATGCTACATGGATCTCAGATTAAGATTCCTAAAAGGTTGAATTGTTATTTCTTTTTTCTTAAGTCCTTTTTCCTGTTCATTTGATGTAGAGTATCCTTTGGATTAATCGCCACATGAATGTGAGAACCACACCACTTTCTCTTGGAGCACACTGGCATACCTGGAACTCTTTTGAACAAAACGCACTACCTTTTTGTGTAGTGAAAAGGATGCTGTTTCTATTCAGCTGTGTAACTGTTAACAAGACTCTGCTCATACAATATTATTTTTATCGTCTATGAAAATGCAGCTTCACAGCAGCAGCCAATAGATATCACATCCGGCTCCCACTGCTTTAACTGAAGTTTTTATTTAGCGACTTAGCTACCAAACGGCCTGCTCTCCTATCCTCATTTTGCTTAATTGCTGCTGACCGCTGGAGACTGAGGGAGAGTGAGCGGGGAGATTGTGGGAGAGGTGAAAGTAGCTCTAATGAGAAAGGCGTGATGTATTAATCAGGGCTGACATCTCTCATCCCCTCTAGTCTCATCAAGTGGCTGAGAGCCCCCAGTTCCGCCCAGCAACATCTGGAGACTCAGCAGGTGGATAAACTCCCAATTAGAACCAGGTTTCCACCTAAGTGAAACCGGAGGCTGCAGCACTTTACACAGCTGATAGATGTAGTCTTGGCTGGGTAGTCTAGTCTCCAGTGGTTCATCACGTGGTTGAGGATGGAAGTTACTGCTGGTTTGGTGTTTGGTGTCAATTTGGATTTGTTAAGTGTGTTTGGGTCTATTTTGCTGGAAGGTGGAAGCAGCAGGGGCACCGTGAGGATAGGTTTGTTGTCTGGAGAAGTGTGTGTGTGTGTGTGTGTGGAGGCTGGGAATTATTCTGTACACGAGAGACCTTGTAGTCACATTGTGATTAGAGGCCTGTTTGCCTGAGGCTGAGAAATGTACTATATCGACGGAGTCATTTCATCAATTCCGCCCCGGCCTAATGGCCAATTTAGCCAGCAAACGACAGGCGTTGAGGCACTACACACCTGGTTAACGTTTGAAGAGGAGTCACCTGAACATTTGATGAACATTGAGATTGCAGGCCTCCCAAGTGCCGCAACAGTCTAAGGAAGTGCTTGAGGCGTCACTACAGATCCGGGTTCGATCCCAGGCTGTGTCGCTGCCAGCCTCGACCGGGAGACCCATGAGGTGACGCACAATCCGTCCAGTTTAGGGGAGGTTTTGGCCAGCCGGGATGTCCTTGTGCCATCGCGCTCTAGCGACACCTGTGGCGGGCCGTGCGCATGCATGCTGACACGGTCGCAATGTGTATGGTGTTTTGTCCGACGCATTGGTGCGGCTGGCTTCCGGGTTAAGCGAGCAGTGCGACTTGGCAGTGTCGTGTTTCGGAGGACGCATGGCTCTCGACCTTAGCCTCTCCATAGTCCGTACAGGATTTGAAGCGTTGGGGCGAGACTGTATCTACCAATTTGGATATCACGAAATTGGGGAGAAAAAACATTAAGATTGCGACGCCTCATGAATACGGTTTCTCTCCATATCTCGCTCTTTCTGACTTAATGACTTGGTTCATTGGTATTGAGCTATTCTCACTTGGTACAGATTATCTTCTGCCTACAGCAGACTGGTTATGTAGTGGTTAGAGGATTCAGTTCTGTGATCTGGTCTGAGGAAGTGTCTAGTGCAGAGGCCTATAAAGTAGCCAAGTGTACTGCACATCCAGGTTAGTGAAGTCCCTTACCCTTAGGTTTACTAGGTCACTGTTTGACTCTTAATAGCGCTACACCTTACATTTTAGCGCTACCTTACATTTTAGTGTCCTTATCTTTCACCTCCCAAGGCTCCTCCTGCCTTATCCCACGTCACTGTCTAGGCCTGTGTCCTGTCTTCTACTGGTTGTCTCATTGGATCCTCTCCTCCAATCCACTTTTAAGAGAGGTGAGGACCGCAAGTAATGTTTCCAGACACTATGTACTGTCCTGATTCTACCTGCTGCCTCATTGGCTCCCTTCTGTTTTTCCTCAGGAAGTAGGCAGAACCACTGTCAAGGGATTGACCTGTTCTTTTAGGACTTGGTGATGTGGTGGTTTGCTGTGGATGCCAGCTCTCGGATGGATTAACAAGTGAGCTCAGCCACAGCCAGCATAACTCGGCTACTAATAATTTGCTCCTCACAGTTGATGTACCCAATTCCTTTATTGTTCATTGACTGCACTTCAGACCCATTCAAAGTGTAAAATGTGCACAAAACGAGTGGATTTTTATTTTATTTAAAAAAATTAAACTAGGCAAGTCAGTTAAGAACAAATTCTTATTTACAATAACAGCCTACCCTGGACGATGCTGGGCCAATTGTGCGCAACCACATGGGACTCCAAATCACGGTTGGTTGTGATACAGGTTGGTATCGAACCAGGGTCTGTAGCGACGCCTCTAGCGATGCAGTGCCTTTAGACCGCTGTGCCACTTGACCTTCCTGACGCAACAAAAGTGCAGAGATGAGGTGCTGTCGTTTTATTCAGAGATACTAATAAAATATCTTGGACATGTCATGAAGCCAATTGGCTCAGAGTGCTTTTGATTGTTCATTCCTGTTGATGGAGCCACCAATGAGATTGTTCCCGTTTCTGTTACCCATGGGGCAGGGTGGGGAACCTGATCAGACCAGTTTGGGCTTACCTATCTGCTCGCCCAGGTAACCAGAGCCTTCAACCTGGGTACCTATTAATATTTGAACAGGGCTCAGCCCAAACAGCTGAAATGTTCTGTGGACCTGGAGAGAATGGCTTGAGTTTTAACCAACTGTATGATACTAGTACCACAAAGACAATATACAGTGAGTGCTAGACTACGTTGATAACCCACGTCCCCCCCATTGTGGATTTCATTCTAGAGCATTATTTGTCCATGTACCCCAAGCCCTTTATAAATTGTATAGGAGCTTCTCGTCTCGTGCACTAGTTCTACCCATGTGTAGCATCAACCTGCCACAGTCTGTTCCCAGGAGCTACTCAAACCTGTTTTTCTGGGCTGCTTTGTTGCCAGTACAGTGCTATTGTGTGATGACAAGTCATTATCTGTAATCTATCCATTAATTTGCATAATTGTTGGCTGATGGGATGGATGTGTGGCTCTGGCAAGGCAGGCAGCTGAATTGTAGCACAGGGATTTTGAGTTTACAAAGGAAGCGTATGAGAAGGAATAGACGAGTTGTGAAAGAGGAGACACCTGCTGACCTTTCAACTTGACTGACCTCGTGTTAATAGCACCTTGGTGTGTACTCGACCCAAGTGGATTACGCCTCTAGAATACACCTTGAGCTTCTAGTAAAACAGCTCCTGCAAAGTCTGACAGGACTTGGAACAAACGGCTTTGTCTGTACTGGGGCCAGGTTTCAAATACTTCACTATCTGGATCCAACTTGTGGCAATGTATCTACTGACCCCCAGAGCAGTGCTAGTGTATGATGCCTGTCTGATCTTCTGTGATCCAGCTATATAGGGAACTGTCCATTCTGCTCTCAGCTGGGTGCATATCTGGAGGAGCTGGATTACAGAAGCAGTGGGTAAGGGGGTGCTATTGTGCTCTTCAGTCTCCTTTTGTACATGAGATGGGAAGTCATTTGGACTAATGGCCTCATTGACCAACCCTGGCTGAACTCCCTTTTGATCTTTGTTGTGAAGTGATTCATATTCACTGTCTGTGGGTCTGTTTTAAGAGATAAAAGTAGCACCAATCTGTCAAGATAGCTGTTTGTGATGACGTGTTACTATTTTATAGCTAGCGTCCTGCAAGGTTTTTCTGTTTCATCTTTTTTGATGGAGTGTGTTTGCACACAGTTTGATTAATAATGCTTCTACCATTCCTCTTCCTCTGCAAAACGTGTTCTGTTCCTCTTTAACTGCTTTCGCTCATCTCTCCACCTTGTCCCCCTCTCCCCCACCCTGCCTTCCTCGTCTTTAGCCATCTCTTTCTCTCATCTCTCCACCTTGTCCCCCTCTTCCCCACCCTGCCTTCCTCGTCTTTAGCCATCTCTTTCTCTCATCTCTCCACCTTGTCCCCCTCTCCCCCACACTGCCTTCCTCGTCTTTCTCTCATCTCTCCACCTTGTCCCCCTCTCCCCCACCCTGCCTTCCTCGTCTTTAGCCATCTCTTTCTCTCATCTCTCCACCTTGTCCCCCTCTCCCCCACACTACCTTCCTCGTCTTTCTCTCATCTCTCCACCTTGTCCCCCTCTCCCCCACACTGCCTTGCTCGTCTTTCCACCTTGTCCCCCTCTCCCCCACACTGCCTTCCTCGTCTCTCCACCTTGTCCCCCTCTCCCCCACACTGCCTTCCTCGTCTCTCCACCTTGTCCCCCTCTCCCCCACACTGCCTTCCTCGTCTCTCCACCTTGTCCCCCTCTCCCCCACACTGCCTTCCTCGTCTCTCCACCTTGTCCCCCTCTCCCCCACACTGCCTTCCTCGTCTCTCCACCTTGTCCCCCTCTCCCCCACACTGCCTTCCTCGTCTCTCCACCTTGTCCCCCTCTCCCCCACACTGCCTTCCTCGTCTCTCCACCTTGTCCCCCTCTCCCCCACACTGCCTTCCTCGTCTCTCCACCTTGTCCCCCTCTCCCCCACACTGCCTTCCTCGTCTCTCCACCTTGTCCCCCTCTCCCCCACACTGCCTTCCTCGTCTCTCCACCTTGTCCCCCTCTCCCCCACACTGCCTTCCTCGTCTCTCCACCTTGTCCCCCTCTCCCCCACACTGCCTTCCTCGTCTCTCCACCTTGTCCCCCTCTCCCCCACACTGCCTTCCTCGTCTTTCTCTCATCTCTCCACCTTGTCCCCCTCTCCCCCACACTGCCTTCCTCGTCTTTCCACCTTGTCCCCCTCTCCCCCACACTGCCTTCCTCGTCTCTCCACCTTGTCCCCCTCTCCCCCACACTGCCTTCCTCGTCTTTCCCTCATCTCTCCACCTTGTCCCCCTCTCCCCCACACTGCCTTCCTCGTCTTTCCACCTTGTCCCCCTCTCCCCCACACTGCCTTCCTCGTCTTTCCACCTTGTCCCCCTCTCCCCCACACTGCCTTCCTCGTCTCTCCACCTTGTCCCCCTCTCCCCCACACTGCCTTCCTCGTCTTTCCCTCATCTCTCCACCTTGTCCCCCTCTCCCCCACACTGCCTTCCTCGTCTTTCCCTCATCACTCCACCTTGTCCCCCTCTCCCCCACACTGCCTTCTTCGTCTTTCCCTCATCTCTCCACCTTGTCCCCCTCTCCCCCACACTGCCTTCTTCGTCTTTCCCTCATCTCTCCACCTTGTCCCCCTCTCCCCCACACTGTCTTCCTCGTCTTTCACTCATCTCTCCACCTTGTCCCCCTCTCCCCCACACTGCCTTCCTCGTCTTTAGCCATCTTTCGCTCATCTCCCCACCTTGTCCACCCTCACTCTTCATGTTAATGATCAATGCTCCCTTCTCTGTTTGACAGTTGTGAGACAACAGTTGTTACTAGCTAGTTGACTGACTCATACATGGTTGACTGTATTGTGTGTTGAAATGGACTGGAATGTAGACACACGCAGCGGGGTTGAAAGGGTTTCCAGCCTGTGCTCTGCTGGCCTCGGGACTCCTCACGTAGCGATGCTGTCACTAAACAGGAGCCCATGTGAAAACAAAGCAATGGAACAGACACATCTTAATGTACTCATACGCAGAAGCTGCATTGGGATTTTTATACAGTATGCATTTCAATTTATTAGCTGGTGGTTGTAGAATCTGTGTGGGGTATAGACTTGACTCTGCTCTCTACAGCTTGTGTAATTAAGCCACCCCAGATTGAGGAAAGGGCATGGTGAGAGGAATGCCA
This sequence comes from Salvelinus fontinalis, assembly GCF_029448725.1. NCBI lineage: Eukaryota > Metazoa > Chordata > Actinopteri > Salmoniformes > Salmonidae > Salvelinus > Salvelinus fontinalis. The sequence continues at coordinate 20,970,190 of NC_074697.1, forward strand.
CTCTCTAAAGTGTGTGGCTGTAGAGATGGTGGGAAGGCTTTCTTGTCTCTCATGGGAGAAACATGAGAGGGAAAGCGGATGGATAGGCGCTGAAGGGTAGCGACGAGGCGGGCGTGGTTGCAGAGCTGAACAGTGAGAAGGTTAGATGGGACAGGGTTGAAATGTTAACATGAACAAGTATGTCTTCATGCTCTCTCCATGCTTGGAAGGTGACGCCTGTGAGAGGAGTAACGTGATACAGCTCTCCCACCATTCTGCCTCAGTTTGCCTCTTCAGTCTCTCCTACTGAAGTAACACTACAGTGCTCTCACTCACATGAGGCTGTCTCTGCAGCAACCAGCCAAGTACATTCCAGCCAGGGAGGCTTTCAGCTCTGAGTGGCATGTCTCTTCTAGGTGGCGTGGTCAGTGGCATGTCTCTCCTAGGCGGCGCGGTCAGTGGCATGTCTCTCCTAGGCGGCGCGGTCAGTGGCATGTCTCCTAGGCAGCGCGGTCAGTGGCATGTCTCCTAGACGGCGCGGTCAGTGGCATGTCTCTTCTAGGCGGCGCGGTCAGTGGCATGTCTCTTCTAGGCGGCGCGGTCAGTGGCATGTCTCCTAGGCGGCGCGGTCAGTGGCATGTCTCCTAGGCGGCGCGGTCAGTGGCATGTCTCCTAGGCGGCGCGGTCAGTGGCATGTCTCCTCTAGGCGGCGCGGTCAGTGGCATGTCTCCTAGGCGGCGCGGTCAGTGGCATGTCTCTCCTAGGCGGCGCGGTCAGTGGCATGTCTCCTAGGCGGCGCGGTCAGTGGCATGTCTCCTAGGCGGCGCGGTCAGTGGCATGTCTCCTAGGCGGCGCGGTCAGTGGCATGTCTCCTAGGCGGCGCGGTCAGTGGCATGTCTCCTAGGCGGCGCGGTCAGTGGCATGTCTCCTAGGCGGCGCGGTCAGTGGCATGTCTCCTAGGCGGCGCGGTCAGTGGCATGTCTCCTAGGCGGCGCGGTCAGTGGCATGTCTCCTAGGCGGCGCGGTCAGTGGCATGTCTCCTAGGCGGCGCGGTCAGTGGCATGTCTCCTAGGCGGCGCGGTCAGTGGCATGTCTCTTCGGCGGCGCGGTCAGTGGCATGTCTCTTCGGCGGCGCGGTCAGTGGCATGTCTCTTCGGCGGCGCGGTCAGTGGCATGTCTCCTAGGCGGCGCGGTCAGTGGCATGTCTCCTAGGCGGCGCGGTCAGTGGCATGTCTCCTAGGCGGCGCGGTCAGTGGCATGTCTCCTAGGCGGCGCGGTCAGTGGCATGTCTCCTAGGCGGCGCGGTCTGTGGCATGTCTCTCCTAGGCGGCGCGGTCAGTGGCATGTCTCTCCTAGGCGGCGCGGTCAGTGGCATGTCTCTCCTAGGCGGCGCGGTCAGTGGCATGTCTCTCCTAGGCGGCGCGGTCAGTGGCATGTCTCTCCTAGGCGGCGCGGTCTGTGGCATGTCTCTCCTAGGCGGCGCGGTCAGTGGCATGTCTCTCCTAGGCGGCGCGGTCTGTGGCATGTCTCTCCTAGGCGGCGCGGTCTGTGGCATGTCTCTCCTAGGCGGCGCGGTCAGTGGCATGTCTCTCCTAGGCGGCGCGGTCAGTGGCATGTCTCTCCTAGGCGGCGCGGTCAGTGGCATGTCTCTCCTAGGCGGCGCGGTCAGTGGCATGTCTCTCCTAGGCGGCGCGGTCAGTGGCATGTCTCTCCTAGGCGGCGCGGTCAGTGGCATGTCTCTCCTAGGCGGCGCGGTCAGTGGCATGTCTCTCCTAGGCGGCGCGGTCAGTGGCATGTCTCTTCTAGGCGGCGTGGTCAGTGGCATGTCGATCCTGCTCTGTTTCTCTCGCTCCACTTGAAGCACAGAGCAAGCGAGACAGGATTGTTTTGTAATCGTTGGGAAATACTTTCTGTGGGCTCGTGCTTAGCCCCCTTCCTCGCTCGCTCCCTCTTTCTTCCCCTCCCTCTCTCCTTCCAGCGGCTGTTTTCCTGTCGTAGCTGGGAACTGACTGAGGCTAGACTGTTTTCCTGTTGTGACGTCACTTACTGACATACTCTTTTTCTATCCTATTTCTCTCTCTCTGTCTTCCTCTCTCAATACACTGTATTCTGGCCGTAGTTGAACAAGGCATCCAGGAAAAGTCTGATTCCCTCTCTCCTCCTAGTGTTTGTGTACACATTGTCGTGAGAAAGCTAAATGCTGAGACCAGCTTGATTTTGGATATCGCTTCGCATGGTAAGAAGTCTCTGTGTTTTTCTCCATGTTCCCCCTCTTGCTCTGTCTCGTTCGTGTGTTACTGTTGCGTTCAAGCTGCGTTGTGCTAAAGACACTCAGTATAGGGAATATCAAATGAAGGGAGCTTTGTGGTACTCTATCATTCCACAGCTGTTTGGCTAACACGCACACAGAGAGAGCGAGGAAGGCACTTCCTCTAGGGTTGGGATGAGAGATCATTAGCTGTTAAGATGTGCTGTTACACAGGTCTGGAGAGTGATTGTGTCAGTCTTTTTCTGTCCTGTGAGACGATGTGCTTTGCTTTTTAACAGTAAACTGTAAAGCAAACTCACCATCAAGATGTTATACTCCAAGTCTCAAAGTATTGGATTTCACCGTGGCTCTCTCACTGTAACAGTATCCTATGGTTTGTCATACTTGCGCTGCGGCAGTGTACAATTATTCAGTCTCACAGTAAATCCCTCAGTGTTGTATTTAAGTTACTGTTAGAGCAAGTCATATTTGTTAGGTTGAGTGTGTACGACTAGGGATGTGCTTGCCCTATCACCTAACAGTTCAGTCACACCTCTCTGCTAGTCCTTGCTCAGATGGACTGGAACACTGAAATAGCTCAGACTCCGCCCACCTTGTATCAATGGACTTATTCTCGGACTCTCACATTAATAAACAGTGTAACCCCTCATCTTCCAATACGCAACATATCACTCTGGTGTTTTCCCCTCTGCTCAATAGTCATTTCTAGAGAGGTTGGGCTCCAGTAGAGTTGTGTTGATCCCCCAGCCAGCCAATGGCCCGTGACACAACACAATGTTATGCGAATCCATTTATACTGAGTTAGGACTGTGTGGCGGACATCTGCTCCTCCACAAAGCACATGAGATGGTGGGGAGGAACAAGGGATGGGGAAGCACCACTATCTTGGCAATAAGGGATGGCACGTCGCTGAGAGTGAGGAGAACTAAGGGGAGATGGAGGATAGGATGTCAAATTCTCTTGGAATAAGAGAATCTGCAATTTAAAAGCTCTCCAACTCAGACGGTGTGCGTGTGCAAAACTACATCTGTTCATGTCTGTTTTCTGTGTGTGTCGGTTCAAAGCTGCTGTCACTCGTTTGATCTAGCTATAATGCGTCTTCAAGGTATATATGAGTCTGTGTGGCCTTGTGTTGTCCGGCCAGTCTCTGTTTTGATATGCTGACAACAACACTGCCAACGCCAGCCGGCTAGCAGTGGCCTACATGCCAGCTGCTCTAACCTATACTAACGGAGAGGTCTGCTAGAATAACTAGAGATGTTCCTATTCCACTCCTTTACCCGTCATCTACCCCCTTTCACACACCGGTAGCGTTTGCCGACAGAGTACTTAGCACCTCTGAACCGAGTGTGAGCCATAATTTGCAAACCATGTAGAATCGCACTAAAACGTTTGGCATTGACCCCCACCGGCGGGGAGATTCCTAAAACACATTGCGCCGAACAAATGGTGTAGCGTTCTAAGGCACTGCATCTCAGTGCTAGACGTGTCACTACAAACCCTGGTTTGATTCCAGGCTGTATCACAACTGACCATGATTGGGAGTCCCGTTGGGCGGTACACAATTGGCCGGGGTAGGACGTCATTGTAAATAAGAATTTGTTCTTAACTGACTTGCCTAGTTAAATAAAATACTAATAATGAACGACAGATTGACATTCGTCACGGTGTTTGCGCTCCCTTAGACCCATCTCCCCTTGTGGGCTCGCATCTCCCTTTCACTCTCTACCACCAATCTCCTCATCCCTCTTTCACTCATCTCATCTCCTGTCATATCTCTCCCTCGCTCTCCCACATTTCGTCTCCTCCGCAACTATATTCAAGAGGAGATAGAGGCCCTGGATAGTATAAACACCAGATGGTTTGGGTGGGGGGGGTGTGCGTACCTTCACACACTGGCCAAAGGGGTCAAGAGTGCACACACAGAGATTGGACTTCACACACGAGGGCACATGTGACTGCAGACATCTTGGTAATGAAGTTGAGGTCAGCAGGAGAGTGTCACTCTGTCCATTATGCACCATTTGATTTCTCTTTCCTCTCTTCCCTCTTTAGTTTGTCATCTAATTGTCTGCTATGGTGTTTTCCCCGTAGGGGTAATATGATGACGAGTACCTTCCCTCAGACTAGACACACCACTCATTACAAAAGATGCGCTAGCTCAGTCAGCAAACAAGTGTCTGTCTGTTTCATACACACAGAGGCAGAGTGACTGTGTCTGATGGCGCATCGCTGTGATCAGTAAGTCAGTGGGCCTCATTACACTGTGATAAATAGCACCCTTCATTCCAGCACAAATGGCATCAGGAGTCATTTATAGACTTATAAATTAATAAATATGTAAATCTTAGATGTGTAGCTTTTATTTGTGTAGAGCCTGCACAATGTAAATGAGGTCTGGAACTCACACAGGCACGTACGTCCTACTTCACACAGACAATAGTTTGTCAGTGTTTGTTATGTGGTTTAAATCTGGAGCTGGCTAGCCACCTCTGTCTCTCCCCTTGATGTTTGGGTTCAGAGTGTGACCTACTCCCTCCATTGTGTCCCCGCAGCAGCTCTGCTCTCACAGGGAGGTGCAGGGTGACAGTTAAGGGTTCTCTCTCTGTTCTCTGCAAGCAGAGTAGGTCTTGTTCCTCAAAAACAGGGAGGGAGGGTTTTTGGAACAGAAATGTTGGAACAGCTGGGCACAGGGCTTGGTAACAGGGGTGTCAGTGGGTTTATGGGAAATGTAATGGCAGGATGACTGTGCCAGAGATAATCATGTAAAATCGGTCACTGTAACTGACTGTTTTGAAATCTTTGTTGTGGAATGATTTCTCAAATCTTTTTGGTCTTGTTTAGTCTCCACTCCTTCTGAAAGGGCCCTCATAAATCTGAATCACCCACAGTAATGTTAGCGTTCTGTCTGAATATCCTTCCTTTTTAAGAACACACACACAGGCCTTTTCATTGTGTTTGTCGTGTTTCGTTATACAATGTATGGTCCTCTCTGTTCAGTATCTGGTGAATGTGTGGTTAAAACTGAGCAGCTACATTTCTGGGGGTGTGCAGTCTCGTTTGGTGCATAGTTTGTGAAAGTTCATGTCGTGTTTGACACATGCACACGCAGTGTCTGTAGGGGTGGTGCCCTTGGCGTGTGAGGCTGGTAACGTCTTTGAGTGAGTCCGTAGAAGAGAAGAGTTCCTCCTCCCTTTTTGTTGCTCAGATGTTCCCCCCCTCTTCTTCCAGAGAGCTGTTAGGAACTACAGAGCAGCCTGAGGCTGTTTCAGACTGATACATCTCTTTCTTTCTCTTGTGCTTCCTCTCCTCCCCCTTTCTCTGCTCTTTTGACTGTTTTTATTCTGGGGGAAGGAAGCCTGCTGCATTAGCCTGTCTGAGTTGAATTTCGATATGTAAGGAAAAGGGCTTTCATTGTGTTGTCTTGCCATTGCTGCTGTGTGTAACAGGAGTTTGGGAAAGTGAGAATATGTCATGATAAAGTCAACTAATGTTTTCTTCTGTGTGTCTCCTGTAGGAGCGAAGTTCACTGTCAGAGGAACCGAGTGTCTCTGTGAGAGCGGCTCTCAGCCAGGGACGACTGCCCTTCTGGCCACAGCGCCCATGAGGTAACGGTGTGAAGTCCCATACCACCCTCGCTCCGCCCTCCACCCCATCTCCCTCTATCCCTCCATCCCTCTCCAGCGATGGGTCAGAAGATCTCGGGCAGCATCAAGTCGGTTGACGCACGGGGCGAGCCCTCATATCGGCCTGTCCGCCGTGAGCTGCGGGGTCCAGACTTCTGCCGGCCTCCTCGTCTTGACCTACTTTTGGACATGCCCCCTGCGACCTCTGACCTGCAGCTCCACCATGCCTGGAACCCAGAGGACCGCTCGCTCAACGTCTTTGTCAAGGAGGACGACAAGCTGACCTTCCACCGCCACCCGGTGGCCCAGAGCACTGACTGCATCCGCGGCCAGGTGGGCTACACACGGGGGCTCCATGTCTGGCGGATCCACTGGCCGGCGAGACAACGAGGAACACACGCTGTCGTAGGGGTGGGCACGGCTGACTCTCTTCTACACTCTGTGGGTTACACAGCCCTGGTGGGTTCGGACTGTGAGTCGTGGGGCTGGGACTTGGGCCGGAACAGACTCTACCACGACAGTAAGAACCGGCCGGCCTCCACCTCGGCACCAACATACCCGTGTTTCCTGGAGGCAGACGAGTCGTTTGTTCTGCCGGATGCCCTGCTGGTGGTGCTGGACATGGATGAGGGCTCGCTCAGCTTCATGGTGGACGGCCAGTACCTGGGCGTGGCCTTCAGAGGGTTAAAGGGCAGGAGGCTGTACCCTATCGTCAGTGCCGTGTGGGGACACTGTGAGGTCTCCATCCACTACGTCAATGGACTGGATCGTAAGTCAATGTCCTTATGGCTTGACAGTGGGAAACATCTTTCTACCCCCCTCTCTTTGTCTACCCCCCTCTCTTTCTGTCTACCCCTCTCTCTTTCTGTCTACCCCTCTCTCTTTCTGTCTACCCCTCTCTCTTTCTGTCTACCCCTCTCTCTTTCTGTCTACCCCTCTCTCTTTCTGTCTACCCCTCTCTCTTTCTGTCTACCCCTCTCTCTTTCTGTCTACCCCCCTCTCTTTCTGTCTACCCCTCTCTCTCTTTCTGTTTATTCTCTGCCTACGTTATATTGTGAGATTTTCTGTAATCTGTGCTGTAGCTCAAAGAAACTATAATATCAGAACGTCAATGGTGCATTATGCCTTAACGGTGCTCACTTTACTTTCTCTCTGGCTCTTGTTTAGAAAACAATAAAGCACAATGTCGAAAGCCAGTGACTCATACAACCATACTCTCTCAATCTCTGAATAGTCAGAGAGCTCGCTTTGAATTGCTTACTGTGTAGATGAGGGCAGGCGTCTGTAGGAAATGTTGAGCTCCACAATGATATTGTTTGGAGCCAGGGTTTATTTTCGAAGTGCTAAGGCAATTGCTCTGTCCCGGGGGGAGATTTCTGCTGAATCTACAGAGCACAGCGCGACACAGCCCTGAATGTGACTGGGAGGAGGGATGGATGAAGAAAAGAATAAGAGGGCGAGTGATTAATAGTACATTAAACTTTGTGCTTTTCATTACAATCTCAAAGCACTTTAAGCAACAACCACTTTTTTTCTTCTTCCAAAAACAAATAGTTAATGGACGATTATGGCAGGCAGGGTAGTACATTAATGGCTTGAGCAGTCAGCATCAGGAGGAAGGCTAGAGTAGAGGTAGTTCAGAGATGAAACAGAGGGGCGTCACATCCAAGGGATTTCAGACTGGTTCAGAGCTGTTTATCAGGGTGCTGTCACTGAAGCAGGGCTTCTCATTAGTATTCTCTGAAGTCCGACTCCATTGGAAGTCTGATTTCAGAGTTGTGGCTTCACCCACCACTGGGGGAAGCCACAACAGCCGCGAAGGTATCAGAGAAGCACACTGCACATCAGTCCAGAATAGTCCTCCCTGAAGCTGACAACTGGAGAAAGCTGCTCAAAAGAGGTTGATGGAGAAAAACATTTTGGATTTAAACATGTGTCTGTCAGTCATGTGTTTTGGACATAATAGACTGGAGATGATGAGGCTGTGTGTGTTGAGCAGAAAGATTAAGTGACCGTTTCCTCACTAGGTTAGTCCCAGAGACACTCAGTCTGAATAATACTGTAGTAGTGACAGTCAGTCAGAGCATGACTAGAGATGGCGTAAACCAGTGGTGGCCTACCCTCTTCCTGCAGACCTACTGGATAGTGAGATTCTACCAATCAGCTGCTCCTCAAGACCTAGATTAGCTATATCAAGCTGTGTTAGAGCAAGGCAGGAGCTATAATACACAGTAGCTCTCCAGGAGAGTTGGCCACTGTCAATCTACAGCCTCCAGTACACTAATCATGGTATGTCAGTACAGAGAGACTGGCTGATGGATAGTGTTTTATACTGCAGACTGGCCTGGTTGACTGTATACAGTACTGTGTGGAGTAACTGGCTCCGCTACAGTGGAGAAAGAGTGGGGGAGGGCCTGTTGGTGTTTCTCTGTCTGGCCCTGCTCTGATCTATAAAAATGTGTGTTTACCCATAGGAAGCTGTCTGGGTCTTTATGGGTGGGTGTGTCTCTCTGTGTGTGGGTGTCTAAGTATAGCAGACATGAATGTCACCTACTGTGGGAGTCATTTAGGACCGTTCTGTCCATTTTGGATTGTGTAACAGCATCACCCTCCCCCACTGTATGTTACAGAAAGACCCAAAGCAGGATGAGGGCTCTTAGATGGTCAGACAAGAACTACATGTCCATGGCTGCAAGCCAGGTGTTTGTTTGTGTGTGAGTTCACAGAAGGGAGCCAGGAGTGTTGAAATTCTGGAGGCAGTCCCAGTGTGCCTCTGAGCTCAACGTCTGGCCTTGCGAAGGGAGGTGTGTGTTTATTGTGCCCCATACAGTCACCCTCTGTTGAATGGTTTTCTCTATCTCACAGACAAACACACTGGGCTGTTTGTGTAGAATGTGTGACATTAATGCATTTATCTAGATCCCATTGGAACACAAGGCCTATTCTTTATCAACTGGTTTACTTTCAAGAGGATATTTTCCATACATACAAAAAGCATTTTCCATACGTACATTTTCAATACATGCACACATTTGTTTACATCCCTGTTAGTGATCATTTCTCCTTTGCCAAGATAATCCATCCACCTGACAAGTGTGGCATATCAAGAAGCTGATTAAACGGCATGATCATTACACAGGTGCACCTTGTGCAGGGAACAATAAAAGACCACTAAAATGTACAGTTTGTCACGCAACACAATGCCACAGATGTCTCAAATTGAGGGAGCACGCAATTGACATACTAATTGCAAGAATGTTCACCGTAGCTGTTGTCAGTGAATTGAATGTTAATTTCTCTATAAGCTGCCTCAAACATTGTTTGAGAGAATTTGGCAGTACGTCCAACTGGCCTCACAACCGCAGACCACGTGTATGGTGTTGTGTGGGCTAGCAGTTTGATATAGTGAACAGTGCCCCGTGGGGTTATGGTATGGGCAGGCATAAGCAATGGACAACGAACACAATGGCATTTTATCGATGACAATGTGAATGCACAAATACTGTGACGAGATCCTGAGGCCTGTTGTGAGGCCTATTTATTTCAATTGACTGATTTCCTCATGTTCTGTAACTCAGTAAAATCTTTTAAACTGTTGCATTTTATGTTCACTATAGTTTGATAATGTCAGAGAAGCTAATGGAAGCAGCTTATAAGGCAGGACTTTATCCACCCCAATTCACAGCTCTGTAGCCTCATGTTAGTCTTCTATAGACATTATGTAGGGGTAAGTGTTTGAGTGTTTTCTGCAGTGATGTTAAGAGGATTTATTCCTTCTGCTGGAGTTCTCTTGGGAATGGATGCTGATTGGCTGAAACAGCATTTTAGCCAAGGGTATATCAGACAATATACCACTGGTCTGACGCAAAAATACTTATTTACTGTTCTATTTATCTTAGTAACCAGTTTATAATAGAAATAAGGCACCTGGGGTTTGTGATATGTGTGTTGTGCCTGAGAACAACCCTTACCACACCCCCCTGGCCTTGTTGCTTAATTATGCTGTGGAAATGGGGAAAAATCCCCATGTAACTCACAGGAAAATGCAGACAATTTGTTAGTATGCATTGGCTCGTATTCCCAAAGGTATCTTTTCCGTGTTTGTTTTAGACTCACCGTGGTAAAGGAGTCTTCTCTTTCAATAAAATAAATTGTCCCTTAACACAGAGTTAATGCAATTCTCTGATCCTCTATTTCTCACAAACACTTAGTTTCTTCTCTGCACGACTTTCACACTGATGGAAGCTTTATCGATTTCTTTAGTGTTTGTGTTCCCCAAAGCCTGTAAATAGACAACAATAGGAGAGGGGGGATGAGGCTGTACTGCTAGCGCTTTTCTTATGGCACTGTTGTTCTTCCCATAAGATGGCACTACACAAAACGCAACAATACAGGCTTGCTGCCAGCAGCCGGACTCATTCACTGCTAAACAAGAGAATAACGAGGCAATCACTTTGCAAAACCTCCATTGGAAATTAACACTATTTCATACTGGCTCTTTCATTCTCTCGCTCTGTCACTCACTCCCGCTCTTTAATTTATGCTGAAGTCCCTGCTTCAATATTTACACTTCTAATCATGGCAGGGAGTTGCTGTAGAAACCGGTTATTTGAATGGGGAGAGGAGACGGTACAGTAAGTGCTGGCTTGGGGAGGGAGATCTAGCCTGGGAATGGATGGCTCCTCTTGTTCGGTGCCATGGAACTCTGCTGTGTCCCCTGATAGTGTGGAGAATAGATTCATAGACAGTGAGTACATTTATATGCACACTAATCATTCAATATTAATCTGGTTATGCCAGTAGTCATGTCCTAATAATTGGAAAGATTGCTCAGAAAACCTGGTTTTAAATCGGCGTATGCTTAGTTCAATTTTGACTCTACATTGATTTTTAACCACTTCGTTCTGCTTATTTTAATCGGTGTAAGGTCAAATCAAACAAAGCATACAGCAATTTCAAACACCTGGTTTTCTGAGCAACCTTTCGAATTATTAGGACTTAAACCTCTTAATCGGCGTTTCAGTAGAGAATGGTGCCGGAGGGGGTGGCTTTTTTTTTCTCTTCCTCACATTGTTTATCTCATCTTGTACATAATGTTGCTACTACTGTCTCTTATGACCGAAAAGATCTTCTGGACACCAGAACAGCGATTACTCACCTAAGAACTGGACAAAGATTTTTTTCTTTATATATTGCTTTGTCTCAACAAGGCCCAAATCCTGTCTTCAGCGTAAACAAAAGGGGGGGGGGGGATCTACTCATCGCAGATGAGTAGGTAAACCACCACTTCCCTCCTAATTGGCCAACGTGCATTGGAAAGCAAACTGGACGATCTATGATTTAAGACTATCCTACCAACAGGACATTAAAAATGAATATTTTATGTTTCACCGAGACTTGCCTGAACGACACGGACAATATAGAGCTGGCTTCTCCGTGTTTCGGCAGGGCAGAGCAGCTACGTCTGGTAAGACGAGGGGCGGGGGTGTGTATTTGTCAAAAGCTGCTGGTGTGCAATTTCTAATATTAAAGAAGTCTTGAGGTATTGCTCTTCTGAGGTAGTGTTGTCTACAGCTTATGAGGTATTCTATCTACCAAGAGTTCTCATCTATATTATTCGTAGCTGTCTATTTACCACCACAAAACGATACTGGTACTAAGACCGCACTCAACGAGTTGTATAAGGCCATAAGCAAACAAGAAAATGCTCATCCAGAAGCGGCGCTCCTAGTGGCTGTTTCGCTAGCACAGACTGGAATATGTTCCGGGATTCATTCAATGGCATTGAGGAGTATATCACCTCAGTCACCGGCTTCATCAATAAATGCATCGACAACGTGACCGTACGTACATTTCCCAACCAGAACCAATGGATTACAGGCAACATCTGCACCGAGCTAAAGGCTGCCGCTTTCAACGAGCGGGACACTAATCCGGATGCGTATAAGCAATCCCGCTATGCCCTCAGGCGAACCATCAAACAGGCAGTGTCAATTCAGGATTAAGGTTGAATCCTACTACACCGGCTCTGACGCTTGTCAGATGTGGCAGGGCTTGAAAACTATTAGACTACAAAGCGAAACCCTGCCGTGGGCTGCCCAGTGACGCGAGCCTACCAGACGAGCTAAATGCCTTTTTATGCTACCTTCGAGTTAAGCAACACTGAAGCATGCATGAGACTACCAACTGTTCCGGACGACTGTGTGACCACGCTCTCCGTAGCCGATGTGAGCAAGACCTTTTTACATTCACATTCATAAAGCTGCGGGACATATGGATTACCAGGATGTGTACTGCGAGCATGCGCGGACCAACTGGAAAGTGCCACGACTGGCATTTTCAACTTCTCCTTGTCCGAGTCTAATACCTACCTATCGTTCAAAAGTTTGGTGTCACTTAGAAATGTCCTTGTTTTCCATGAAAACATACATGAAATGAGTTGCAAAATGAATAGGAAATATTGTCAAGACATTGACAAGGTTATAAATAATGATTTTTAATTTAAATAATACCCACAATTCACAAATCGAACCCACAATTGCTGATGCTCCAGATACTCAACTAGTCTAAAGAAGGCCAGTTTTATTGCTTCTTTAATCAGAACAAGTTTCAGCTGTGCTAACATAATTGCAAAAGGGTTTTCTAATGATCAATTAGCCTTTTAAAATGATACACTTGGATTGGATAGCACAACGTGCCATTGGAACACAGGAGTGATGGTTGCTGATAATGGGCCTTTGTATACCTATGTAGATATTCCATTAAAAATCATCCGTTTCCAGCTACAATAGTCATTTACAACATTAACAATGTCTACACTACTTCTGATCAATTTTATATTTTAATGGACCAAAAATGAGCTTTTCTTTCAAAAACAAGGACTTTTTCTAAGTGACCCCAAACTTTTGAATGGTTGTGTACATGCTTCAAACAGACCACCGTAGTCCCTGTGCCCAAGAAAGCGAAGGTAGCCTGCCTAAACCATTACCGCCCGAGGAGTTGATCGTGAACTATAGGAATAGGAGGGCCGAACAGGTCCTGAAGTGGATTGGGTCGAGTGTTTCAAGTTCCTTGGTGTCCACATCCCCAACAAACTATCATGGTCCAAACACACCAAGACAGTTGTAAAGAAGGCACAACACCTTTCCCCCTCGGGAGACTGGAAAGATTTGGTATGTCCCCAGATCCTCAGTTCTACAGCTGCACCATCGAGAGCATCCTGACAGGTTGCATCACTGTCTGGTATGGCAACTGCTCGGGATCTGACCGTTAGGCACTACAGAGGGTGGTGTGTACGGCCCAGTACATCACTGGGGACAAGCTTCCTGACATCCAGGACCTAGTAGGCGGTGTCAGAGGAAGGCCCAAAAAATGGTCAGACTTCTCTCTGCTACTGCACGGCAAGCGGTACTGGAGCGCCAAGTCTAGGACCAAAAGGCTCCTTAACAGCTTCTACCCGCAAGCCGTAAGACAACTAATCAAATGGCCACCCGGACTATCTACATTGACTCGGTACCAGTACCCCCTATATCTAGCCTTGTTATATACATTTGTTACTTTTGTAAGATTTTTTTATTCTGTAAATATTTTATCAACTCTTTCTTGAACTGCATTGTTAAGGTCTTGTAAGTATTTCAAGGTAAGGTTGTTGTATTTGGCGCATGTGACAAATTTGATTTGATTGCAGTGGTGCATTTGCTCTGCACATGTGCCAGCACTGGGTAGCGCAAGCCTCCCTGTTATGCACGAGTGAAGTGAGCTTGGGAAAAACAGAGTATGAATCTTAGAACTAATTTTCACTTACAAACTCGGAATCACAACTCAGAATCAAAAAAGGGCTTCGTAAAAATAACATTGTCAATGTGGTAGAAATAATATTTTTAATTGGTGATTTTCTGCATTTAAGTCCCATCAGGATTATTAGGGAAATCGTTATTTTGCAAATCATGTAAATGGTTTAAACTATATTAATCTGACTATCCACAATTGTATTGTTTGTGGACTCAATGTCTTGCACAGTGGTGTAAACCCTTTCTGGTACAGTGCTTTAGAGCATCAGACTCAATGTCTCTGAATAGATACTCAGACAATAGCGCTCATATTCTTACAATGCTCATGGCTAGGTTCAGACTTTTCTAAAGTGTGTGTGTGCCCGTAGGGTCTGTGAGTAATCAGGGCTATAACAGGCTTTATTATGCTGAGGACCAGAGTGTAGAGAGGCACTGCAGGGATCGGTGGTTGAATGGACTGGAGCGTTTGGTTCTGTCTGGAGATCAGGGGCTAGATCATTTGGTTCGGTCGGGTAATAACGCTCCAGCCCAAAAGGAAGAGTGACATTTCTACCGTCATCTTAGTTCAGTGAGCAATTGGATTCAGCTCAAGTCAATGATTTCCAATTTGAGAGGCTGAGGCTTGCCCTTTCTCTCCCTCCTTTCTCTTACTCATTGCTCTTTCCATTCATTCTTTCTCACTCTACCTGTGATGTTCTCTTGGATTGGTCAATGAATTAGACTCAGAGATGCTCCACTTCTACGTAGTCACTGTTGTACGTACTTTCCCATGCGTACTTATTGGAAAAATCAGTCACGCAGACGTTCCTTGTCAGGATGAGGTGCACATTTTATGCATTGACACACACACACACACACAGGTCTTGTCACAAGATGGTCATTTTATACATTTGCCCCCCCCGCACACACACACATTATACATGTACATCACACACACACTCACTCCAAATCACGAGGTGGTCATTGGAACTGGTGCACAGTTTGAGATGTTATCCTTCTCCACACGCTTCACTGACAGTTCTCCATATTGATTAGATAAGCTCCCAGTCTGGAGTCAACAAGTCTGTTCCTCACTGAATATCCTGACGTCAGTTCTATTGGCATCACTCCTGGCTGAGAGGAAACGAGAGCTGGAGGCAGAGATTGATCCGAGACACAGATGGAGAAGGAAACTGGGACAGCAGGATCAAGATACCTTAATGCGTGTCTCCTGAAATTACACAAGTGGGTTGAACACACACAGCACACTTTTTGGGTCACCTGCATCCAGTAGCTCTGAAATAGCCTGGAGGATGGTGTCAGTGAAAGGGACCAACCTGTTACACCTCAATGCACCAGTCAGTCTGCTTTCTTCTCACACAGAGGGGGAGAGAGAGCTCTGTTGCTGTCCCAAATTCCCCTGCTCCCTCTATCTCAGACACTTTGTACTGGGACTGCTCTGTGTATTAGTCATAGGAAGGTGTGTCTACATGTATGTGTAGGCCTATATGTAGGTCATCTGTTACCACTTATATACAAGCCTAATGCATGCTACTGATCCTCCCAGAGCTATAGCCCCTGGGTAGGTAGGGTAGGACCTGAGCCCAGGCCTGAATCAGAGTCCCTGCGGGGGGGACAGGAAGAGCAGGATGGAGAGTTACTTTCTAGTCCATTTAACTGAACCACTTCCAGTTCATTTGCTTCCATTAATACTTAATACCTCCTGTCCTGTTTTTGCTTTTTCCCCCATGTTTGAAGTATGATTTGGGTTTTCATGAGCTCACATGGCATGCAGTCCAGCACGCCAAGGCAGATGTGCTGGTTCAACATGTAGCTGTTATGGACTCCGTTGGGCTCTGTGTGTCTTCTTCCCCCTTCCTGTCCCCTTTGTCCTTGTTTTTCTCAGGACTATTTCAAACTAAGCATGACTCTCAAAAGATGAGCACCATACACGTTTCTCCATGCAGGCACACTCACTGGCGCAGTGTGGTGTCTAATAGCTCAGCCAGACAGTTGATGCACCGAAGACAATAGCAGGTTCCTGCTCAGATTCCCGCTGTTTGACCCGCTATTTGACGGCACCATTGGTCGCCGGACGGCAACATTTGCGCCAGCTGGGTGATTGGACAGTTTCCAGGAAGCAGCATCATAATTATCATCCCTCCTACAAAAAAGTATGAATGTATGTACTTGTAAGTCGCTCTGGATAAGAGCGTCTGCTAAATGACTTAAATGTAAATGTATGCAATTCCCATGGCTCTACTGAATAACATGCTATGTTACTGTTCCTTGAAGTGGTTTACTCAACCCAACGCCTCGCAAGTTTCTTTTTCATCTTTGTTCATTTAAGAACATGAATTATATGATGATGAAATGGTGAAATAGATCATGTTGAGTAGTGTACCAGCAAGCCTGCGTTGGTATCACAACCTTCCTATGGAAACATCTTAGTGTAAAATACAGGAGAGGCTAATGTTAGTGTGTCTATATATCTTACTGTGTTGTCTAGTGGTCACGTAGCTACAAGGGCACCAGTCCATTTAGAGGATTCCCTAGGGTCCTCCTTGACACCGTCCACCCTGTCTATTCAAAGCCATGTGGCCAGTGACTCAACAGTGAGGGAGACTGTGTGTGGCGAGCCCCTGAGTATCACCTTCACACAGATGCTCAGGAGAGTGTCTGCTCTGTCCAGTACAAACACATGGTCATGGCAGGTGGAACGGTCAAGCTGACGTCCGTGAAGGGCGCACTCATTATAAAAGTTTGTGTGTGTGGGAAGATCTCTCTGACAAACACATGCACTTAAAAGCTCTTCTGAGGATGATATCATATTGCTCAGTCTACACTTATATTAAATGCACTCCCTCTGAAATAGCATATATTACATCTGTAAATGTATGTAAACATTCATATTTTTTTACCCCGTTTTAAAGTCCTCCTCTCCTGTCTGTCACAGCGGAGCCCCTCCCCCTGATGGACCTGTGCAGGCGAGTGGCCAGGCTGGCTCTGGGGCGGGACCGAGTCAACCAGATAGACACCCTCCCTCTGCCAGAGACCATCAAGAACTACCTCCAGTACCAGTGAACCTACACTCACCAGGACAACGAACTGCTTGACGACAGCTACATTTCACTACGGTCAACCACAAACAATTGAACCCTGAACCACTGGACATCTACTGAGGATGATGATGGTCGGGAGGAAGCCTATAATGGAGTTGCGAGTTTCCTTTTAGGATTTGTGTCCATTTTGAACTCCATTGTTTCAATTTGCTCACTGCTGTCCCCCAGATGGACAGATGAGCGATTGATGGACAGAGGTGGATGGGCTTGAGACTGGACTCTAGCAGAAGTGTTGGGCTATGATGCTGTCTTCTCATTGGGTCTATAGCGTGGAAGCTTCTAGAATATATTCCTGGAGGAACAGGGCATTTTGGGGATGATGCACAGTTACTGTACATCTATAGACTCTCTGGAAGCCTCTCTGCACATGTAGATATTTAGACTCTAGCAGGCTCTACTGAGGCTCACCAGCCCCTAGCCACAGGGACGCGAACATCGTTCAAAGCATGCATATGCAAACACTAGCTCATGCTCCGAGGGGCTGTTTTCAGTGTGTGAGGTTTTATGCATGTGTGGGTTGGTGCGTGTCGGCCTTGCTCTACAACAGGCACCCCAAGACATCAGTCTGACAACACTGCAGCCCTGATATCTCTAGTCCCCTGCTGCACTGCACCTCCCTCTCAACTGGCAGTCTCCCTTTATTTATCAGTGGGTTTCATTGGATCCATGACTCTGTCTGGGTGAGTGACTGGGTGTGCGTCCACAGTGGCACCCTATTTCCTACATAGTGCACTGCGTTTGATCAGCTTGATCAAATGGTGTGCACTATGTAGGGAATAGGGTGCCGTTGTGGACATACATGGCATGTTGTCAGTCAGTGTGATGTGTTTAAAGCTGAGGTTGGTCTGAGGGCCAATCTGCTGTTACTGTTCATGTGCCTGCTCAGCGAAAGCACATCTCACAGGAGACCAAAAAAAAAGACCTGCTGCTTTTTTCCCTCTTTCCGTTCTTATCCTGATGGTGACTATTCCTTTAAGTATATTGTTCTGTTTTTATGACTGGGGGTTTACTTTGTTTCTGATTTTTGTTTTCTATGGTTTTGAGCTCTATTTGCCGGACAGGAAGTGACCCGGGTGAGACAGGAAGTCTCGCTGAGAGAGACTGATCGAGGAATGTGCTGCCATGATAATCTTTTAAATGTGAATAAAACACAAAGAAACTGAACCAAACACGCTGGTGTTTTCTGTCCAGTTGGACCTACTGTCACCTCAGTATGCCAGTGTCATCCAAATGAATGGAAGCCTCAATGCTGCCCAGCACATTCACAACACTATGCCTTTGAACCAAAAATATAGTCATTCAGTTATTTCACTGTGACTTAAAGTATGTCGCTGTAGTTGGATGCCTGTGTTTGATATTTAGTCAGGGACGTTTTCTGAAGCTGATGTCCCATGGGGCAGGCTTTGAACAGAGAACAAAGCCTGTTCTGTGATCACAGTTCAGACAAAGCAGCTTTCCCTGACCATTCAGAAAACCCTGTCATGTTTTACAGCATACATCTGTCTGTCGATCATATCAAGATCACAGCAGGACAGCAAAGTGCTACTGATGATTTAACACAAGTGGTGTTAGAGTTCAGTTGTAAAGAAGGAAACATTTCCCTAAATGGTTACAATCATCCTATAGGTAGGGTTACCTGCCCATTACCAGAAGTGTACATAACCTTGTGTTATAGCAATTGGCTCATTTGCCCCCCCCCCCCCCCCCTCCCTTTCCCCTGTAACTATTCACCAGGTCATTGCTGTAAATGAATATTTTTCTTGTCAACTTACCTGGTAAAATAAGGGTTACAAAAAAATGGATCTCAGGCGAAGGCTTTAGTGCTGAAATGTAAGAAGCAAGGATTTGAAGGATGAGGAAGCGCTTCAGGGCATGATGGACACAGCATCACAGTTTGAGGCTAAGACCAGGCATTGGAAATCAAATATCAGTTAAATGAGATCATCCCTGCCCTTGGGATTTAGTAATTAATTTACTCCCTTGCGGAAAGGTAGGATCAAATCAGGATAAAAGCTGGTGCTTGATCTGTCTAAAAGGGGCTTATCCTTGATACACCCCGTTTCTTGACAGTTTGTTGTGGCAGCTTGATTTGAGCTGCGCTACTATGCTGATTTACAATTGAGCTCTTATATCCTGTTGACTGGGGTATAATCTTACAACAGTGGCTATTGGCTCCCTCCCTTCCCTCTCCCCCTACTCAACCCATTTATTTCTCCCTACTTCTCACCCTCTCCAACCAGTTTTCCATCATCGTCCATATTATTACTCTCTGCACTCTCCTGTCCTTTACCTCTTATGCCTGTACTTTCCATCATATTCATCACGAAAGGTGTAATCTCTCCCCTCACCGGTCTATTCTACTGCCTTCACACTCTCCATGATGCCCATCAACATTCCTCCTTTCACTCTTCTTTGCTCCCCCGTCTTTACCTCACTCCCTCATTCCTTTCCCTCCCTCTCATCCTGTATTGAGTGACATGGAGGGAGGAGAACTGTAGCAGTTGAAGGGCTGTTGTCTTCCACAGAGGCTGCATGGAGGGAAGATGAAGAAATGTATAATTCCTAAAAGAAAATCACCTTGAGGTTTGGTCTTATCTCCTGCAGAGTTATGTATTGTGGTCTGTTTCTCTCAGATTAAATGAATGAGTGCTTGACTTCTCAAAGCGACTTTTCTTTGACCTATTTGAATGATCTTTAAAAAGGTACATAGTCAATCTTCTAGACAAGGTGCACACACTAAACAGAAAATAGCCCTTTACTCACTTTAGGTAACTGTCAATCAAAAACGTTTTAAGAACCATGAGTCATTGCAACCAGTGAAGGGGGCAGTGAATGTGGTCAGTGCAGGCATGGAACGGAATTGGCAGAACCACTAGCACTTAGAGGCGTCCAAATAAAGGTCAGCATCCCTCAGCGCATGGCCGTCATCACGTCTCTTCTTCCCAGAGCTGTGTTGTGGTCACATTCTAACAGACACACATTAACCTGTGAGTAGACCTGGGGGCGATTGTCTACTCAAGGAAACAACCGAAGCGACGTGGGAAAATCACAAAAAGTCCAATGGCTTCCTGAGGTACTTCGAGGGTATGGACTAGGGAAGGAAGACCATGAGAGACGAAGGAGCATTTTCCTTTTCAACAAATGCTGCCACATTGAAAAGAACATTACAGGACATTGTTGCTGTGATGTCAATGAACTGTATGAAGAATGGAAAGTACAGGCACATTGTTGGACATTTCAGTGAAAAGAGCACCTCACTGGTTTGACGTCAATGTTGTGGTCCATGGTATTGTGATGGTAAGTCTACTGAAAGGACGGGGCATGTCATGTATGGAGATGTAGGATGGTTGTTGATGTGAATATCCTCCATCTAGACCCTGCTGACAAGTCACTCTTTTAGCCCCTGCTGAACGCCTGCACTGACTCTCGCCCACGGTCATCCACACACCTGTGTCTAGCAGACTATGTCTAAATACTGCACTATTTAAACACTTGGCCCCCAATCACCCCCTTCCTCAAACACATGTAAATATTGGACTATAAATTGTGCCTTCCTGTATTATACTTATGCTAAAATGTTTTCTATTCTGAGCTATTTACTTAGTTCGTATTCTTATCTTTTATTTTTCATTGTTGCATTATCAAAGGAACATGCAAGTAAGCATTTAGTTGGATGGTGTATACCGTACATAGGACTAATCCAACTGGAAACTTGTTTGTTTTGAGCAACTTGGTAGAGCTGCTGGTACCTGTAGTCAATACTGCCATCTGCTGGTTATAAACAAACTGAACTGTTTCCTCTGTCGGTAAAAAGTGTGACAGACATGTGATAAGGGAATCGTATGGTAATGTTCTGGTCACAATTAAACCACACAAATGCCAAAACGCTCCAACCACTTTTTAATAGATTTGTTTCACAAACTAGGGGTGAAGAGAATGCATAGAGTCAGCCACACTTCTAAGAGGCTCGTCAGAGACATG
Organism: Salvelinus fontinalis; assembly: GCF_029448725.1. Taxonomy (NCBI): domain Eukaryota; kingdom Metazoa; phylum Chordata; class Actinopteri; order Salmoniformes; family Salmonidae; genus Salvelinus; species Salvelinus fontinalis. The sequence continues at coordinate 20,990,936 of NC_074697.1, forward strand.
GAAAAAATACAAATTAGAGGAAATAAATGGAAAAGGAACACACTTGTTAGTAATTAATAGACTTCTAAAGGACACACCCACCCCTACAGGGTCTCTCTCACACCTACAAAACAGAAGGGCATGATAATCATATGGAACGGAAACACTAACACACAATTCAGACATTCAAGGGCAAAGCGAGAACAGACCCATGTGAAGGAACTGTGTACCAAATGTCTCTAGATATAAACACACAGCGATACACCCAGAGTAGAAGTACGTACGTGTAGAGCAGGGATCAATAAAAATATATATTATACAGAGAACGCCCAAAGTATTGGGACAGGGACACGTTGTTTTGGCTCTATTCCAGCACTTTGGATTTGAAATGATGCAATGACTGAGGTTAAAGTGCAAGCTGTCAGCTTTAATTTGAGAGTATTTTCATGCATATTGGATGAACAGTTAAATTCTAAACACCACTTTTTGTACATGGTCCCATAAAATTGGGGGACAAAGTATTGGGACAAATTCAGATGTGTATCCTAAATGAGTCGTGAATGACGATGACAGATTTGGATGCACAAATATCATACCCCCAAGAAATGCTAACCTCTCTCCATTACAATAAGAGGGGAGGTTAGCATTTTTGGGGGGGTATGATATTTGTGCGTCTAACTTTCTCATTATTCACGATTCATTCAGGATTATCCTGAAGTGTTTCGAAATATATTCTATAATTTGTGATAAAAGTGACTCAAATGGCAATACATTATTTTGTGCCCAATAGAAATTAATGATATATAATCTGAAACAACCAAAAACAAACAACATGCATCCAATCAATTATAGTCACAAGATTGATGTAGTCAATGCATGCTATGAATATATTACCAAAAACTAAAATGTTTACTACTTTAATACACAAGTGAATTGGTCCCCTAAAATGGAGGGACTATGTACAAAGTGCTGTAATTTCTCGACGGTTCACCTGATTATGGATGAAAATCCCCTCAAATTAAATCTGACAGTCTGCACTTTAACCTCACAGCCATTGCATAATTTCAAAGTGCTGGAGTACAGCGACAAAACAACAAATTGTCACTCCCAATACTTTGAGCTCCCTGAATATATTATTGTGGAAACTCACTCTGGGTCTCAACTTACTGTTGACAGTTTGAATTTGTACAATTTCAAAATGTTGTGCATCAGCAGTTTTTCTCATGTCAGTCACTGACAGCCAGGTAAAGTACTTTTAAAATATTTTTACTTATGTAGTTTGAGTATCTGTACTATTTATATATTTTTTCAACTTTTACCCCACTACATTCCTAAAGAAGATCATTTACTTTTTACTCCATTTTCCCTGACACCTAAAAGTACTTGTTACATTTTCAATACATAGCAGGACAGAAATGGTCCAATTCAAACAGTTATAAAGAGAATATCCCAACTGCCTCTGATCTGAGACTCACTAAACAAAATGCTGTTTGTAAATGTCAGTGTTGGAGTGTGCCCCTGGCTATCCAGGCTGCATCACATCCGACTGTGATTGGGAGTCCCATAGGGCGGCGCACAATTGGCCCAGCGTCATCCGGGTTTAGCCGGGGTAGGCTGTCATTGTAAATAAGAATTTGTTCTTAACTGACTTTCCTAGTTAAATAAAAATTAAATAAAATCCTTGAATAATAAAGTGCCGTCTGGGTTGCTTAATATAAGGAATGTGAAATGATTTATTTTACATTTGATACTAAAGTATATTTAAAACCAAATACTTCGACTATTACTCTAGTAGTATTTTACTTGAGTAATTTTCTATTAAGGTATCTTTATTCAGTATGACAATTGGGTACTTTTTCCACCACTGATGTCAGCAAAAAAATGATTAGATTGGTAAATTAGTCTAGCGGCCAGCTATACTTAGTAATTATGGTAGAATTACTGGCCGGATGGCCCCCAGTGAATTTGTTAGTCAGTCTCCCTCAGATGTATTATAAACTGCAAACATTTCTCGCAACTCTGTCAAAATGAGTAGAATTGCAGGAAGTTAGCTATAAAAAATATATTTTATCTGCCCTGTGTCAAAATGTGTAGAATTGCAGGAAGTTAGCTGTAAAAAGTATAATTTCTCTGCCCTGTGTCAAAATGAGTAGAATTGCAGGAAGTTAGCTATAAAAAGTATAATTTCTCTGCCCTGTGTCAAAATGAGTAGAATTGCAGGAAGTTAGCTATAAAAAGTATATTTTATCTGCCCTGTGTCAAAATGTGTAGAATTGCAGGAAGTTAGCTATAAAAGTATAATTTCTCTGCCCTGTGTCAAAATGAGTAGAATTGCAGGAAGTTAGCTATAAAAAGTATAATTTCTCTGCCCTGTGTCAAAATGAGTAGAATTGCAGGAAGTTAGCTATAAAAAGTATAATTTATCTGCCCTGTGTCAAAATGAGTAGAATTGCAGGAAGTTAGCTATAAAAAGTATAATTTATCTGCCCTGTGTCAAAATGTGTAGAATTGCAGGAAATGACAGCGCCTTCAGAAAGTATTCACTCCCCTTGACTTGTTTTACAGCCTGAATTTAAAATGGATTCAATTGAGATTTGTCACTGGCCTACACACAATACCCCATTCAACCCCCTGTGAAAGCGGAATTGTTTTTAGAAATGCTTACAAATTAATACAAAATTAAAAGCTGAAATGTCTTAAGTCGATATGTATTCAACCCCTTTTGTTGTGGCAAGTCTAGGAGTGAACATTTGTAACCGACCGGCTCAAAATTTGAAATCGTGTTTTTTACATTGGATAAAAGTAGAGACTCAGAGCTACAACATTCTATACCATACACAACAGTTGAAGAACAATGGGGAAGTCATTTTGCTTTGGAAGTTGATAAACTTGTTAACTCACTTTTGAGAAAATGGCCTTTGAATGTTTTGGTATCCAGTGAAGAGCCCTTTGTCTACACCCATTCAGCATCGTTCACACCCTCTTAAGCTTTAGCCCCACCCATCTTTTTAAAGGTTGAGCCGAGCATTCTGTACTAACAGCAGTCAAGCACCCAAGTTAACTTGCTAGCTACTTCCAGACACAAATGAGAGAACAGCTCACTAAACATTACCTGCCCTAGCAGAGCTGGTTGGGCTGTTATGTTTTCCAGAGCATTGGTGACTGCAACTGTGCTGCCAGATTGTCCATTCATAAATTGGGAGCGTACACTGGACGCTCTGGCCGAGGGGTAGGGTTGATCCGAACATTCAATGGCAGTCAAGCACCCAAGCTAAAGGTGGCTAGCTACTTGTAGTCACATAAGTTGCATGCACTCACTGTGTGCAATAAGTGTTTTAATGATTTTTTTATGGATGTAGGTACACAGACCTGTGAGCAAATGTGGCCCCTCATGATGAGTTCAGATTTAGTGGCCCCCACCCCCATCAAAGTTGCCCATCCCTGGTGTAGAGTAATACTTCCCAAACCTCTCCTCAGGGACCACCAGATGGTTCACATATTAGTTGGCGCCACAAATTGGCGATAGTTGACTAATTGAATCAGGTGTGCCAGTTTAGAGCTACAAGAAATATGTGAAACGTTCAGTGGTCCCTAAGGAGAGCTCGGAAATCCTTGGTGTAGTCACTCAGAGGTACAGATTGTTTTGTTTGCGGAGCACAAGCGGATTTCACCGTTGACCCTCTTTAGAGATGGTGCTTACTACATACAACCTTAGTTGTTTTAGTGAGGTTGTTTGTTGCTTCTACAGCCTTCATGATTGTCCCAGCCCTGTCACCCAGATCTGTTGGCATGGAGAGTGACGAGGTGCATTTGAGCAATGCACACATCTCAAAAGAAAACTAGCTACAGTTTATCTAGATATTAACACAACTCCAGTCATTACCGTCTTAATTTTCTGGGTTCCAGAGTGAATATTGAGTAGCAATAGTCCTTTTCTGTTAAGGAACGGTCATGATATAAACCTAATTCTTCTTTCTAGCATTAGTGTGACCTGTGGATATTTGAGTGAATGGCTGGAGTGAATGCACCAATTTGTAAGTCGCTCTGGATAAGAGCGTCTGCTAAATGACTTAAATGTAAATGTAAATGTAAGCTTACATGTGCTGGAAAGGCTTTGTGCTCTATCATGTGAGCGGGGAAAGGTCAGTAGGTGAGGGCATCTCTATGGTTACACACAGCTGAATGTAAACAACAGGTAGACAAGGAGATGAACATTGTCATCTTGAAACAGAACTCAAACAAAATAACAGGAAAAACTGCTAAATAAAATGGAGGCGAAGTAGGTAGAGAGCATCTTTTTGCTTTCCATCGAAAAACAGTCCGATTAGAAATCAAACAAAACAAACCAGAAAAAAAGACGTTGCAAAATGAAACATTTTTGAAAAGCAGTCTTTTTTCTAGTAACTACACATATACTGCATCACGTACACTCGAGTATCCCATCTATTCTCATACGCAGACTAAACTGTACAACACACCTCCAAAGTGAAAACTGGACAGAGGATTGTCTCATCTGTAACACTTGCTTGGATTCTGAGGCAGAGAAAGAAGAGATGCAACTGTAGGTCAGAGCAGGTCTACAGAAAAGTGCATAAAGAATCACACATTTGTCTAAGGGGGAGAGGAAACCTTGGGGGTTCAGAGGTTCACCCAAAACATAGAGTTTACGCTCCCATGACTGGGCAGAAAAATTCAACAATATTACATCTTATGAAGACATTAATATATACCATTTAATATCATTATTATACTGAACAAAGATATAAAAGCAAAATGTAAAGTCTTGGTCCCATGTTTCATGAGCTGAAATAAAAGATCCCAGAAATGTTCCATACGCACAAAAAGCTTATTTCTCTCAAATGTTGTGCACAAATTTGTTGACGTCCCTGTTAGTGAGCATTTCTAATTTGCCAAGATAAAACCACAACACAATGCCACAGATGTCTCAAGTTAAGGGAGTGTGCAATTGGCATACTGACTGCAAGAATGTCCACTAGAGGTGTTCAGAGAATTGAATGTTCATTTCTCTAACATAAGCCGTCGTTTTAGAGAATTTGGCAGTACATCCAACCGGCCTCACAATCGCAGACCACGTGTAACTACGCCAACCCAGGACCTCCATATCCGTCTTCTTCACCTGCGGGATCATCTGAGACCAGCCACCCGGACAGCTGATGGAACTGGGGTATTTCTGTGGGGAATAACTCATTCTGATTAGCTGCGCCCTCTTCCCAGGCATGTGGAATCCATAGATTTAGGGCCTAATTTATTTATTTCAATTGACTGATTTCCTTATACGAACTGTAAACTCAGTGAAATTCTAACGTTTATATTTTTGTTCAGTATACAAAATTGTCTTGTTAAGTTATTGATTTTATGTAAATATTTTTTCATTCTTAGTATATTCACAAGGTTGGTGGTTATTTCACTACCATAGCACGATGGCTTCTGATGCGAGACAATGCTCCCATCGTCTTTAGTTTGTTATTCCTTGAGTTGGTTAGCATTCAAGTAGTTAAAAAGGGCGGATGATTCTGGTCAGTCTAGGTGCTGAGGGAGTGGGTCAGAGGTTCTTACGGTCACCCAACTCACTTTACAGAATGCAAACAGAGAAAGAGCCCAAAGTGCTGTCCACACTGACCAGGCTGTACAGTAAAGACTTCTGCAGATGTCTTCCAGTAGGAGTCAGTACTGTCTACAGTGTTAGTCAGGATGTCAGTCAGGGCTAGCCTGTCAGAGTGGACTAGCTCCTGTGTGTGTGTGTATGTTGACCAACTGGGGTGGAGGGGACCAGGCTTCGTCCTGAGTACCAAGTGGACCCAACCAGCACTGTGTGTGGTTCTAAATGCCTGCGGTCCAACTGTGGTCTACTGAGATCCAGAAACCAGGGCTGGTCTGACCTTTGCTTCCCCACATATCATTATTATGCATCTGTACAGGTCAGTTGAAGTCGTCATGCAAGGCACATCCCCTATCCACCTCGCTCCACACTATCCTCACCTCAAGACCTCCCTGCACTCAACAAGCCTCTACTACCAATTGCCCCCGTGAGACACAAACCAGAGAAATGATTAGCATTGTTAGACTCTAAACTAGCTTGAGTGCTCTCCCCAATGTACCTGCTCCAGTAAGCTATGCGCTTGTAAAGCTTATTTTAGGAGAGACACAATAAGAGAGGGCAAGAAAACAAGAGAGAAAGGGCTCCTAAGGACTAATTTTCAATGAGACAGCTTCTTTTAAACAACTTTAAACCATATCCCCAAAACAAACATTGATTTCCCGTCTACCAACCCCTCTTTCTGTGTCGTGCACCCTGAAAACAACCCAACTCCCCATCCCAAAAACAGGGTGCTTTTGGGACAATTTGCTTTAGTTTTAGAAAGACAGGATGGAGGGACTGGAGGTGGGAGAGATGACAGTCCCTGGTCCCTCTCCTGTTTAATTTCTCTGGGGTCTCTTTATGCCATCCGTCCACGTCGGCCCATCTCTCTCTGGGGTTTCATCTTGGGTCGTAGGTCAAGGGTCAGAGGTTAACCATTCAGCATGTAGACCACTAGCTCGTAGGTGCACATCATGATGGCGGTGTTAGGGATCTGGCGCACCAGGTGGGTGGTGAGGCCGCGGTACAGCGCCCGGTAGCCCTCTTCCTTGGGCACCGTGGTCAGAGTCTGGAAGAAGGAACGGTACTTGGTGCCTTCCTCCCGTAGCCGGGTCCGGATCACTTCTGTAAAGAGGGGAGAGGAGCACGCTCATTTCCTGGTGACTCAAAATAAATACTTTCCCAATACTAGATTCCATACTGGACTTAAATATAATTTACTCTCACAGTAACATGGTCTAAGATGCACGTGTGGGCTCCCGAGTGGTGCAGCGGTCTAAGAGGCGTCACTGCAGTACCTGGTTTGAATCTAGGCTGCATCACATCCGACCGTGATTGGGAGTCCCATAGGGCAGCGCACAATTGGCCCAACGTCATACGGGTTTGGCCGGGGTAGGCCATCATTGTAAATAAGAATTTGTTCTTAACTGACTTGCCTAGTTAAATAAAGTTAAATAAAATAAAAAGGACAACCAATATTAACTACAGGTGCTAACTAGTATAAGGACAAAAAACACACGACTGACTAGAACCCCCCTCTCCTCCACTCAGACCACTCCCACCCTCCTGCTCCCAGAACACACTGCTCTCACCATGGGGGTAAGCGATGGACGTAGCACAGGTCTTGGAGGTGGCGGCGGCGAGCATCATCCCCACAAAGTCCGAGGCGTCCTTGGACGCCTCCTCCTCCTCGTCCATGTGCTGCGCTGCCTTGGCCTCCAGGATGCGCCGCTTGATGCTCTCATAGATGACAAAGTGGATCACAGTCTCCGAGATTCCAGCGTAGGACGCTGACATTCCCCGGTAGAACCCTCGCAGGCCTTCTGTCTGGTACACCCGCCGCAAACACTCAAACGCATTCATGGGCTTCTCCCCGCGGTTCCTATGAAAAGACAGGCGGAATTGGGATTTACCAATGGTACAACCGACACCACATCCTAACTCCCCCTCTAGCCACTACCTACTCAGACGTGTGTTTACCTGGAGTCCAGCTGCATGCGAGTCTTGATGAGCCAGATAGGGTTGGTAGCTGTGATGGCTGTGAACCCTGAGAGGAAGGACAAGAGCTCACATTTAGACACACTTTACTTAATAGACTAAACACCACTAACACTTGGAGTGTTTGTCTACCAAGCTGCAGAACAAAACACTGTTCAAAACGATCAGAAATAGTGGCGGGTTAAATTAACTGTCAACCCCACTTCCAAGAGAGAAAGGAGCTCATTAACATACCACAGTATGACAAGGCCAAGGATATCTGTGTCGTGACCGCATGTGTGCTGTAACGTGTGCATGTTAGTGTGTGTAAAGGTTACACTCCCATAATAATCAGTGTTAGGATGCTTTTGCCCAGCAGTCATGTTGACACTGATCTCAGAGTTATTCCTAGCTCTGCAGAAGCCACTTGGCTACACAGCTCTCTGTATCACATCACTACCATGTACCAATGAGCTCTATGTGTCACATATCTCTCTACCAATGGCAAACAGGCGTCTTTTCTCACCTGACTGTCAACACATCAGCCTCATACCGGGGCCAGACTATTCCCCTCTCCTGTATCACAGAGAGAAGCCAGTTATGTGGCAAAACTAGTTCTACAGGTAGCAGCACCTCATGGCATAGCCACTAGAGGGGGTATTTGAGGCGTACATGTGCTTACTAAATAAAGCAGAGCCGACCTTGGCTAGACTGGTGGAAGGACCAAGCCATGCTGCTCAGAGGGATAGGGTGTTAACAGAAACCTGTCAAAAAAACAGTCTCACGTTGGCTCTGGTTCTCCATTACAGAAACATGCAGTGCTCTTTAAAAGCCCAGCTTGCCTGACTGACCTCAATTCTAAAGGGTAGAAGCCAGGAGTCTAGGCTGCATGACATATTGCATTCCTCTTAGGATCACTGTGTCACTGGACAGAACGAATCTTCTAGAGAGACTATTTCCTAATCTAGAATATAGAAACCTAGAATAGGAAGGTGAGGTAGGGGACCTCTACAGAACTAGTCAGTCTGCGTTAGACTGGACTTACCACCACTGACCCGGTCAGGTCCAGTCCTCTGGCATGTCTGACACTCCAGGTTAGGCTATCATCCAAATGTACTACCTAGAGCTGACTGAATACTCACAGAAAAATGTATGACTGAAAAGTATAACTACCAATGAAAAATCTAGAAATAAAACTGAAATAAGACTACACGTATAGTGTTAGAAGGTGGGTGTGGTTACCTGCCAAGCCAGCAGATACCATGTGGACCTGTGTGGAGTCTGGCTGAAACACTCCATTCAGTCTCTCTTTGGCACTGGAGTACGCAGCAAAATAGATGGCTCTGGAGGAGGAGACAGGATCCAGCGATTAAACAGAGAAAATGATACGTTACAGCACAGGAATCAATACCTTCACCATCCCTGGTGGGGAATCCCTTGTCCTGCCAAGGAACTTATGACAAACAGTAGAAGGCCACAATTAAGAAAATAAAGTATTGAATGTTATGGTTGGGCAACATCTTTACTGCAAAACTAATTAGTCTCTCTCGTAACCCAAGTTATGTAAAGAACAACAGCCTCTTATGCATGTAAGCCACTAGTCTTCTTCCAGCAGCAGTGTAGCTAGTTAATGACACAACATTACTTAACACACTAAACTGTATTGTCCAGCTAGCTACTAATCTGACTGGGTTAATTATGAATAAAGCCACAACGACTGGGCAGATTAATAGGGGTGTAACGGTACATGTATTCCTACCGAACCGTTCGGTATGGGGACCTTGGTTCGGTCAACACTTGAACCCGAATGAACAATCAATTTATTTATTTTTTATAAACATTGAAAACACACTAAGCCTATAGGCATTGCCTATGCTGCGTTGTATGCCTCAAGTAAATCTTTTTTTTTTTTTTTTAACATCAGGCTATTCTGTTAAAACAACGAGAGCCTATGCACACATTGGAATCAAAATTTGAATCTTAATGTCCGCATTTCAAACTGTCTGAGGTGGTGAGTGGTAGGGTGGATAAACCAGGAGGATTCTCCATCATTGTTTAAATCTCCAGTTTGGGAAAATGTTGGTTTCCCAGTAGATTACAATGGCAATTGACAGAGCTGTGGATATACTGTTAACAGTAAGTCGCTACTGCTCAATGAGAATAACCTATGCAGCTGCTAACACCTCAAACATGTTGACACATTTACGCCGACGTCAGCCCAGTATTCCTACCACCGGAGCAATCATACCCCATAATGACAAAGCAAAAACATGTTTATAGACATTTTTGCAAATCTATTAAAAATAAACAGAAATGTGACATTTACATACGTATTCAGACCTTTTACTCAGTACTTTGTTGAAAAAACTTGGCTAGACACTACAGACTCGAGTCTTCTTGGGTATGACGCTAGAAGCTTGGCACACCTGTATTTTTGAGTTTCTCCCGTTCTTCTCTGCAGATCCTCTCAAGCTCTGTCAGGTTGGATGGGGAGTGTCGCTGCACAGCTATTTTCAGGTCTCTCCAGAGATGCTCGATCGAGTTCAAGTCCAGGACATTCAGAGACTTGTCCCAAAGCCACTCCTGCGTTGTCTTGGCTGTGTGCTTAGGATCGTTGTCCTGTTGGAAGGTGAACCAGGACCCCAGTCTGAGGTCCTGAGCAGGTTTTCATTAAGGATCTCTGTACTTTGCCCCAATCCTGACTAGTCTCCCAGTCCTTGCCACTGAAAAACATCCCCAAAGCATGATGCTGCCACCACGCTTCACCATAGGGATGGTCCTCCAGACGTGACGCTTGGTATTCAGGCCAGACAGTTCAATCTTGGTTTCATCAGACCAGAGAGTCTTGTTTTTGAGTCTTTAGGTGCCTCTTGGATAACTCCAAGCGGGCTGTCATGTGCCTTTTACTGAAGAGTGGCTTCCGTCTGGCCACTCTACCATAAAGGCCTGATTGGTGGAGTGCTGCTTGTCCTTTTGGAAGGTTCTCCCATCTCCACAGAGGAACTCTGGAGCTCTGTCAGAGTGACCATCGGGATCTTTGTCACCTCCCTGACCAAGGCCCTTCTCCCCCAACTGCCCAGTTTGGCTGGGAGGCCAGCTCTAGGAAGAGTCTTGGTGGTTCCAAACGTCTTCCATTTAAGAATGATGGAGGCCACTGGGTCCTTGGGGACCTTCAATGCTGCAGACATTTTTTGGTACCCTTCCACAGATCTGTGTCTCGACACAATCCTGTCTCGGAGCTCTACGGACAATTCCTTCAACCTCATGGCTTGATTTTTGATGACAATCACCATCGACTGTGGGACCTTATATAGACAGGTGTGTGCCTTTCCAAATCATGTCCAATTGAATTTACCACAGGTGGACTCCAAGTTGTAGAAAGATCAAGGATGCTCAATGGAAACAGGATGCACTCGAGCTCAATTTCGTGTCTCATAGCAAAGGGCCTGAATCCTTATGTAAATAAAGGTACCGTTTTTTCTTATTTTATACAAATGCAACAAAAAAAATTTTATTGGGTATTGTGCGTTGATTGCTGAGGATTATTTAATCAATTTTAGAATAAGTCTAATGTAACAAAATGTGGAAAAAGTCAAGGGGTCTGAATACTTTCCAAAGGCACTGTATGTTTATAGCCGCGGATATGCGCCCATTCTCGGTGGTTGAGAAGAATAGTAGGTTTCAGCACCTCGTGAAAGTGCTCGAGCCACATTACGAACTTTGGGTAGTACCCGCTCTATATATAAAGCAAGCTAGCTTTTTATGGCTGCAGGGGCAGTATCAAGTAGCTTGGATGAAAAGGTGACCAGAGTAAACTGCCTGCTCCTCAGTCCCAGTTGCTAATATATGCATATTATTATTAGTATTGGATAGAAAACACTCTGAAGTTTCTAAAACTGTTTGAATGGTGTCTGAGTATAACAGAACTCATTTGGCAGACAAAAACCTGAAGAAAAAAAATCCAACCAGGAAGTGGGAAATCTGAGGTTTGTAGGTTTTCAACGCATCGCCTATCGAATACACGGGGTATTTTTGCACTTCCTATGGCTTCCACTAGATGTCAACAGTCTTTAGAACCTTGTCTGATGCTTATACTGTGATGTGGGGCCGAAGGAGAGGGGATTGAGTAAGGTCTATCATGACCTGAACATGCGCTGACCATGCGCGTTCATGTGAGAGCGAGCTCTGTTCCATCGCACTTCTGAAGACAAAGGAATTCTCCGGTTGGAACATTATTGAAGATTTATGTTAACTTCTTATTGCTGCAGGGGCAGTATTGAGTAGCTTGGATGAAAGGTGCCCAGAGTAAACAGCCTGCTCCTCAGTCATAGTTGCTAATATATGCATATTATTAGTAGTATTGGATAGAAAACACTCTGAATTTTCTAAAACTGTTTGAATTATGTCTGTGAGTATAACAGAACTCATATGGCAGGCAAAAACCTGAGAAGTTCCACTTCCTGTTTGGATTTTTTCTGAGGCTGCTAGATTTTCAAACAAGCTCCCATTGAAATTACAGCGAGATATGGATGAGTTTTCACTTTCTACAGCTTCCACTAGATGTCAATAGAACTTTGTCTGATGACTCTAATGTGAAGGGGGGCCGAAGGAGACAGGAATGATTCACCACTGCCATGAGGTGACCGCGCATTGAACACGCGCGTTCATGTGAGAGGCAGCTCCGTTCCATCGCTCAACTGAAGTCAATGTAATTCTCCGGTTGGAACGTTATTCAAGATGTATGTTAAAAACATCCTAAAGATTGATTCAATACATCGTTTGACATGTTTCTACTGACTGTTACGGAACGTTTTGACATTATCTGCTTTTAGTGAACGCGCTTCGTGACTTTGGATTTGTTTACCAAACGTGCTAAAAAAAAATTAGCTATTTGGACATAAATGATGGACATTACCGAACAAAACGAACATTGCTTGTGGATCTGGGAGTCCTGGGAGTGCATTCTGACGAAGATGAGCAAAGGTAAGTGTAGATTTATAATGCTATTTATGACTTTTGTTGACTCCACAATTTAGCGGGTAACTGTATGGCTTGCTTTTATGGCTGAACGCTGTTCTCAGATTATTGAATATTGTGCTTTTGCCCTAAAGCTTTTTTGAAATCTGACACAGCGGTTGCATTAAGAACAAGTTTATCTTTAATTCTATGTAAAACATGTGTCTTTCATCAAAGTTTATGATAAGTATTTCTGTTATTTGATGTGGCTCTTTGCAATTTCTGGAGGCATTTCTGAACATGGCGCCAATGTAAACTGAGGTTTTTGGATATAAATATGAACTTTATCGAACAAAACACACAATACATATATAAACATGAAGTCCTATGAGTGTCATCTGATGAAGATCAAAGGTTAATTCTATCTCTATTTCTGCTTTTTGTGACTCATATCTTTGGCTGGAAAAATGGCTGTGTTTTTCTGTGATTTGGCGGTGACCTAGCATAATTGTTTGTGGTGCTTTCGCTGTAAAGCCTTTTTGAAATCGAACACTGTGGTGGGATTAACAAGAAGTGTATCTTTAAAATGGTGTGAAATACTTGTATGCTTGAGGAATTTTAATTTTGAGATTTCTGTTGTTTGAATTTGGCGCCCTGCACTTTCACTGGCTGTTGTCATATCGATCCCGTTAACGGGATTGCAGCCCTAAGAAGCTAGAGCCAAAGTTGTCAACGAATTGGCCAATGCACCCGTGTTGCACTTACTACTGATGGATGGACCTCCAGGGCTACAAAGAGCTACTTAACAGTGACAGCCCATCACATTATCACATTAGCAGGTAGCCTAGTGGTTAGAGCGTTGGGCCAGTAACCGAAAGGTTGCTAGATCAAATTCCCGAGCTGACAACGTAAAAATCTATCATTCTACCCCTGAACAAGGCAGTTAACCCACTGTTCCTAGGCCGTCATTGTAAATAAGAATTTGTTCTTAACTGACTTGCCTAGTTAAAAAAAAGGCCAAATAAAAATGTCAATTACCCCAGAGGGAGAAATGAAAAGTACGTGCTACAGACACGCCCCCTTTGAGTCACATAAGTGCCCATATTTCTCTCTCTGTAAGAAAACAAAACATAGCAAACTAGAAAACAAAACAAACTATACAATGTCAGCTATGTTTACATACTGATTTCACACATATTGCAATTTATTTCAGGGTTGTTCATGAGTAATCGTGTTTTCATTTAAGAAAATAGTGTTGTTATTCCTGAATGTGATCATATATGGAGTCAGGAATACCAACACTTTGTATTAACTTTTTGGGCAACACAACAAAATTCACATGGAAATGTGAATTGTCATTGAAAGCATGGCTGCATTCCAAACACTTTAAAAAGACACACCCTTATCCCCTCAGCCCTCAAATTAAGTGGACACTTCTGATGACGTCTGACGAGTATACACTTGTAGGGCAACGGGTGAGGGAGGAAGGAATGATTTTTAAAAATGGACCGTCCTTGCCCGGAAATTCATCACTCGTTCATCCTGCGATGATTGTGTTTTCAGCCACCGGTAGCTTGTGGGTGCTTTATATGCGCTACAGTTAATTATGATTGCATGCCTACTTATATTAGAAATATACGCATACTGTATGATAGCTAGCAAATTAATTAGCTAACTAACATTAGCCTGCCTAGCTGGAACTTCTGAAGGACAATGATTTATTTCTACAATTTCCAAAAGCTAACCAAACAAAAACATTATTACTTTTACGAGATGCGTTTGTGCCGTCATGTGCACTAGTATCACAATTTCTAACCTTTTTACAATAGTTTGTACTTACACTTGTATGTTAACTTAGGGCCCCGTGTGGCTCAGTTGGTAGAGCATGGCGCTTGCAACGCCAGGGTTGTGGGTTCGATTCCCACGGGGGGCCAGTACAAAAAAAGTATGAATGTATGTACTTGTGAGTCGCTCTGGATAAGAGCGTCTGCTAAATGACTTAAATGTAAATGTAACTTACCCATATTGATGTTGAGGTTTTAAGTTTCGGCTGACTTTTCTTAGCGGATTTACAATCGTCGCGAATTGAATTATGGGGCGTTTCAGGACCCAAAGTGAACATAATTGTACACTCGCAAACTTCATCAAAAACAAGAGCTTAGGGACTTACGATGCGAACTTCCCTTGTTTGGCTAATCGTTTGGACCGACGTACAAGATGGTGACGGGGATTCCCCTAAGGGCATAAGGCGAGGATAAGTGGACAAGGGTGTGTCTTTTATGAGTTTGAAACGCAGTCTAAGAAGAAGTAGAGCTATTCTATGGGTGCTATTTTTAGGCTTCCCGTTTTTAAGTTTTGTTTTTTCATCTTTTACTTTCGGTTTTGTACACTAGCTTCCAAGAGCTGAAAAATACTATATTTTTGGTTATAGGAAATATATTTCACAGCAGTTTAGACGGTACAATGATTCTCTACAATATACTTGCTTGTTTTGTCACAAACTGAAATTAGGCAAACTATTAAAATTTTATCAACCAGGAAATGGCTGAGCAATTTCTGCATAGTGCATCTATAAATATAGTTCCTGTTGGCATTTCACTTTCCCCCTGTAACAAAACTGACAGCAAAACTGCAATACGTAACGAACCATGGATTTGGTGAACCATTACACCCATACTAATTAAGAATAAAGCCAACAGCAATAACGACTGGGCTGAGTGTATCAGTTTAAATAGGCATTATTGGACAAAACACAAAGTGCTAAAAGGAGTAGGGTTGCACAATTCTGGTATACTTTTAACACTTTTAAAATCATCCTCTAACCAGAAGTCCTCGTTGGAGGATTCCGGATTTCCTGCTTATTCCCTCCTGGTACTAGGAAACTTCCAACCAGGATTCATGACAAACCTAGGAATTTTGGGGCAGTGACTGGAATTTTGCAACCATAAAATAAATACATTCAGTACACACACAAGTACTAGGCCTAATCTCTTAGTCTTTTTTCAACAATTAGCTACCTGTAGGTCTAGAAGCACATTTTCAAAGTGACAAAGTTTGTGCCTAGCCAGTGCCAGGCTGTTTCTGCTTCTTCAGTAAATGTGTCATTGTCTCACCGTGTTTGGGTAGGCAGAGATGTAGCATTGTTGACCATAGAGACAGTCAGTCAGGCAAACTACAGGTAGTTTATACCTTCATCCATCGTACATGTTATGTCAAACTTGCCCTGAGCAAAAAATAATAATCTAAAAACACTTCAGAACTGACCACTAAAAGCTTATCAGTCACAGTGTGTGGTGTGTGTGTGTGTGTGTGTGTGTGTTTAGCCTAGGCTATATATTTTGTGTTGTGTCAGAGGTCCAGGTGGTTTGACCCTGGGAGAGATCTGCTTCAGCATCTACCCTGACAGTGTCAACAAAGCACTCTGAACACGCTTAGCACAAGCTCTTGATAGACGTAGCATTAGCTAGTCTACCATTAGCTACCACTTAGACTCATCATCATCAGCGGGCCAGGGGCTAATTAGCATTTGTAGCAATTTAGCATATAATCTTTTCGCTTCCAGTCCTACAGATGGTTAGCTAACTGGCTGGCTAGAGTACAGTGCTACTCAGAGCCCTGATCATTGCAGCTGTCATCGGCTTATCTCGCTCATCCAGAAACCCTAATTTATCCTCCACAGCGTCTGACAGTGTTATGTAACAGCATTAAACCTGTGGGATGGACAGCCTGGTGCTGAGCATTAGTGCCGTTTGTCCAGTCTAAAAAATTAACCAAGAGTAAGATAATCACTGTGATTGTGATTGATTCACAACTCCTCTCTGTAAAAGCATCATTGTAAGATGTAAAATGGATCCCTGTCAACTTGATGACACCAAACACTATAGTGACAGTAACTTCCCAGAACTCTTTAACTCTATAAACAACGTGACCCCTTAGACATTCCCACAACTGACAACTCAAAGACAGTGCAGTTGACCGCCAGTGGGTCAATGTCAGATAATGTTAATAGTAGCTCCTTCCACATAGTCTAGGCTAGATTAGGGTTGTAAAGGGAGGGTATACTACAGGAAACTTTTGACATTTACCAGTCAACTACTAGAATTTTGGTATCTATCAAGGATGTTAAGTAATATATCAAGATATCTAGCTGGTCTTTTGGGTAACTTAGATTATCACAGGTGTCTAATAGTCTCTGGTCCTCTGTGTGGCCTTAACACGTAAAATAGATGAACAAATATAAATTAGATTTTAAAATAAACAAAATGGATTGAAAAAGTTGTCAAATATTATTCTACATTTAAACTTTGTGAATACCATTGGTGTTTAAAGGTAGACTCAGCGATATGATGTAGATGCAGAAAGTAAACAGGATAGTGGGTCAATTTAAGCAACAGCTAAGAGTGTTGAAGCATGAGGGTCAACTTCTCTGCTGTTTTGGTGCCCTGGCTACCATGCTATGAACAGCGTGAAGCGAACCCGTGCACAGATACTGTGTGTGACAGCGAAGTATTGTATCTTGCTCATCTCAATATCTCCGGTGCTGCTTGTGGCAACGTCATTTTACTGAGTCTACCTTTAATATGAGGGTTTCAACACGTGTGTGTGTGTGTGTGTGTGTGTGTGTGTATACAGTAGGAAAGTATTCAGAACCCTTCTCTTTTTCCACATTTTGTTACGTTACAGCCTTATCCTAAAATGTATTAAATACATTTTTGTTCTCAATCTACACAAAATACCCCATAATGACAAAGCGAAAACAGGGTCAGAAATTTGACATTTAGAAAAAATACCTTACATAGTAATCAGGCCCTTTGCTATGAGACTACAAATTGAGCTCAGGTGCATCCTGTTTCCATTGATCATCCTTGATGTTTCTACAACTTGGAGTCCACCTGTGGTAAATTCAATTGATTGGACATGATTTGGAAAGGCACACCTGTCTATATAAAAGGTCCCACAGATGACAGTGCATGTCAGAGCAAAAACCAAGCCAAGAGGTCGAAGGAATTGTCCATAGAGTGCTGAGACAGGATTGTGTCAAGGCACAGATCTGGGTATAGGTACCCCAAAAAATAGCATTAAAGGTTTCCAAGAACACAGTGGCGTCAAACATTCTTAAATAGAACTGGGAAATCGGGGGAGAAGGGCCTTGGTAAGGGAGGTGACCAAGAACCCAATGGTCACTCTGACAGAACTCCAGAGTTCCTCTGTGGAGATGGGAGAACCTTCCAGGTGGACAACCATCACTGCAGCACTCCACCAAATCAGGCCATTATGGTAGAGTGGCCAGACAGAAGCCACTCCTCGGTAAAAGGCACATGACAGTCCGCTTGGAGTTTGCCAAAAGGCAGCTAAAGCCTCTCAGACCATGAGAAACAAGATTCTCTAGTATGATGAAACCAAGATTGAACTCTTTGGACTGAATGCCAAGCGTCACGTCTGGAGGAAACCTGGCACCATCCCAACGGTGAAGCATGGGGGTGGCAGCATCATGCTGTGGGAATGTTTTTCAGCGGCAGGGACTGGGAGACTAGTCAGGATCGAGGGAAAGATTAACAGAGCAGAGTACAGAGAGATCCTGAATGAAAACCTGCTCCAGAGTGATCAGGACCTCAGACTGGGGCAAAGGTTCACCTTCTAACAGGACAACAACCCTAAGCACACAGCCAAGACAATGCAGGAGTGGCTTCGGGACAAATCTCTGAATGTCCTTGAGTGACCCAGCCAGAGCCCGGACTTGAACCCAATCAAACATCTCTGAAGAGAAAATACAGTGGCTTGTGAAAGTATTCACCCCCTTGGCATTTTTCCTATTTTGTTGCCTTACAAACTAGAAATGAAACAGATTTTTGGGGGGTTTAAACAACATGCCTACCACTTTGAAGATGCAAAATATTTGTTATTGTGAAACAAACAAGAAATAAGACAAAACAACTTAACTTGAGCATGCATAACTATTCACCCCCCCCCCCCCCCCCTTTGCAGCAATTACAGCTGTAAGTCTCTTGGGGTATGTCTCTATACGCTTGGCACATCTAGCCACTGCGATTTTTGCCCATTCTTCAAGGCAAAACTGCTCCAGCTCCTTCAAGTTGGATGGGTTCCGCTGGTGTACAGCAATCTTTAAGTCATACCACAGATTATCAATTGGATTGAGGTCTGGGTTTTGACTAGGCCATTCCAAGACATTTAAATGTTTCCCCTTAAACCACTCAAGTGTTGCTATAACAGTATGCTTAGGGTCATTGTCCTGCTGGAAGGTGAACCTCCATCCCAGTCTCAAATCTCTGGAAGACTGAAACAGGTTTCCCTTGTGAATTTCCCTGTATTTAGTGCCATCCATCATTCCTTTAATTCTGACCAGTTTCCCAGTCCTTGCCAATGAAAAACATCCCCACAGCATGATGCTGCCACCACCATGTTTCACTGTGGGGATGATGTTCTCGATGTGATGAGATGTGTTGTTTGCGCCAGACATTTTCCTTGATGGCCAAAAAGCTCAATTTTAGTCTCATCTGACCAGAGGACATACCTTCTTCCATAGTCTCCCACATGCCTTTTGGTGAAACCAAACGTGTTTGCTGGCCACTCTTCCATAAAGCCCAGCTCTGTGGAGTGTATGGCTTAAAGTGGTCCTTTGGACAATAACTCCAATCTCTGCTGTGGAGCTTTGTAGCTCCTTCAGGGTCATCTTTGGTCTCTTTGTTGCCTCTGATTAATGCCCTCCTTACCTGGCCTGTGAGTTTTGGTGGGCAGCCCTCTCTTGGCAGGTTTGTTTTGGTGCCATATTCTTTCCATTTTTTAATAAAAGATGAAATGGTGCTCCGTGGGATGTTTGTCCATGACCTGTTTAGAGCGCTCCTTCGTCTTCATGGTGCCCCTTGCTGAGTAGTGGTTCAGACTCCGGGGCCTTCCAGAACAGGTGTATGTATACTGAGATCATGTCACAGACCATGTGACACTTAGTTTGCACAAAGGTGGACTTTATTTAAACTAATTATGAGACGTCTGAAGGTAGTCGTTTGCACCAGATCATATTAAGGGGCTTCATAGCAAAGGGGGTGAATACATATGGACGCACCACTTTTCCATTTATTTTTTGAAACAAGTCATTTTTTTCCATTTAATTTCACCAATTTTGACTATTTTGTGTATGTCCATTACATGAAATACAAATAAAAATACATTTAAATTACAGGTTGTAATGCAACAAAATAGGAAAAACGCCAAGGGGGATGAATACTTTTGCAAGGCACTGTAGCTGTGCAGCGACGCTCCCCATCCAACCTGACAGCTCTTGAGAGGATCTGCAGAGAAGAATGGGAGAAACTCGCCAAATACAGGTGTGCCAAGCTTGTAGAGTCATACGAAACAAGACTTGAGGCTGTAATCACTGCCAAAGGTGCTTCAGCAAAGTACTGAGTAAAGGGTCTGAATACATATATATATATATATATTTGTTTTTAGAAACAATCTATAATCAATTTTAGAATAAGGCTGTAATGTAACAAAATGTGGAAAATGTCATCGGGTCTGAATACTTTCCAAATGCACTGTAGACATTACTGTAGACGTGAAAAGAATGCTGCTCTGTTTTTACCTCTGCTGCATCACAACATTAGCCTGAGACTCAGACTTTGAACTATGACTAGGAACAGATTATGATGGAATCATTTTTATCATTAAAATAACTGTCCAGTGTTTCTAGATTTCTGTGAAATATGACCTATAATGAATTATAAAACTGGTTGTTTGGATCCTGGATGCTGATTGGACGAGCAGCGTTCCAAACCGTGCTGTATTGGCTATCACAGAAACACCTATGCCCGCTAACAATTCCATCTGAGAATTTGCCCTGCACCTCCATAAGAATTCTTGTTGCTGTCTGAATTCATGCATTTACTTCAACCTCGCACATCATTTCCCCTTGCTTCCAGCCTAGCATATAGTTTGGTATGGCGGGGGTTAATATAAGCCTTGCCTGTCTGACCTTGGAAACAATGTTTAACTGTTGGATTTTGATCTCTGTAGTAGCACACATAGATTAAACAGTGCCCAGATGAAAGGAGACAACTTTTTCCTGAGCCAGTCAAAATCACACATCAACGTCATTATCACAAGTAAACGCCAATAGAAAAGAAGCTCAAACAAACAAAAATGCAGCTAGTGTACTGTCATTCCAGGTTCAATGTGACTGAGTTAGCTGAAGTTGGCTAGCTAGCAAGTGAAAAGTACATTATCCAGCCTGCATAGCAACTATTTTGTTTTGCATAGCAACTATGCAAAAGGAATGTACTATTGGGTCTCATCTGTAGCAACATGACCAAAATAACTAACAAGATTTTTGTCCGGACTGTATCTTCTGGAGAAAGAATTAAATTGTATGAATTGACTTATCAAAATAACGTTTTAATAAAAATACACAATTCATTGTTATTTTAATATGCTGGTAACAGTTTTAGGAAAGCAGTAAGGCAATGCTATATCATTGCGTCGGGCCCATAATGCCATTTACCTGTGACTGTATTCATGATACAGCACTGCCGCTTATCCTTATTGCTTAATTAAAATAGGAGTTAAATCATGTTCCTTGAATTTCCTACTCTTTGAAATGTAGACATTACACCATTTTGCACCATAGCACCATTTTGCAATTTTTTTTTAAATGACAATAAAAACTGTGTGTGTACTTTAGTGTATTTATACTTGGGATATCGCCTTTCAACATTAAAAGGATGTCTTAAATTATGTCAAAAAGCTACTTCTGCGTTGGTATGGTGTGGGCGTACCCCAACAACAGAATGGTGTGGGCGTATACCGGTCATTAAAAATATCCATGCGAGTAGAGTGCTGATTGGCCAACTCAGCCAATGAGCCAACATGACATGTTATATAAGGAAATAGCATTTTTGAAATGTCTGTTTGAGATGGGGTTTTTGAAGTGTTTTTCCCCCCAATTTATGTTTGGCCACAAATACGAGTATAGGACAAGTAAACAACAATATTTGGGAATGAGTTAACAGAATATATGAACTTTAAAAAGTGAGATTTTCACTGGACAGTAACTTTAATCACTTTTGGGGCAATTGGAATGAGATATGATTTGGCTCAGCTCCGTTTCCATTCAATTTGCGACAGATTTACATGTGAATATTCTAAACTCTGTATAAAAAAATAAACTTTCCCACCAGAGATGTTCTCATCAAACATACTTTTGCAGATAAAAAGCTGTGCGTGATGACAGTGCACATAAAAATTACTTTTACCCTTAAATTCCCATGTACCGAATGAAAAAAAAAAAGTTAAATGGGTTTCCATCGCATTTGCAACTTTACTGATGGTTTTGTCACAAAAACTGTTGCGCTATATAGCAAATGTGTCCACTAGTCTTGGCACATGCGATCTAGCCAACAGCTCGCAGATACAGTGCGGGTAGGCTACCTACATTATGAGATTATTATGGATAAGAGCTTTGTATTCTTTGTATTTGTCAAACAGCAGCCAAGCATCGATAATCATGTCACCAGAATAAGACCCTCAATATTTATTGGGAAGGAGCATCAAGCTCATCACCGTCCACTTTCACCACCCTGTGAATAACATATTATTTCATCTGTAGCCTAATAAACTGCATGCTTCCCGAGTCGTAGTGGGAGGACCACAACCATGTCATCACGACTCCAAGTTTACTTCAAAATGATGGTTATTATATCAATATTTGCGCATAGTGGCGTTTCCACCACCATTTCTCACATAATCCATTTTACTGACAAAAAGATCCCATCATGTTGAATGAACAAATTGTCTGTCTTCATATATAAACTTGTACCGGTATTTAATGTTTCCATCAGCCCAGTTGTGACTTTTTTCATGCGTCAGGTAATTAATCTGCATGAAATAGTTAGATGGAAATGTGGTTGGTGATATTGTTTATCCTGAAATATGAAATTATCATACAGTACTACAATTTCATTAATCTACTATTTTTTGGTAATGTTAGGCGCTTACCTGGAGGGGGCCACACCCACTAGATTAGGACCCAGGCCCCTGAACAGAGAGCGGGCTCCTTCTTTCTCAAGAATCAACCTGAAGACAAAAACAGAATTCCCTTACCCACCACTCACAAATATTCAAAAACTACATATTTCAGCACCCAAAGAACAACCCGCATTTACACAGGACAAATACAGCACCCCAAAAATAGTACTGTGTAAATGACATTGTACTGTGTGAATGCAGGCTATTCTTTGGGTGCTGAAATACATTTTATTTTATAAAAACATAATTGTATGTGATGTCGGGAACTCCAGCCCTGTTGATTAGGCTACTGCCCATCATGATCTAACAATAACAATTCTGGAAGGAATATGGAGGTACACTAATGTATTGATGTCAAGTTACTCTCATACCACATACTGTAGGGGTCTTCCAACCCTCCCTGAGACATTACACAACTGGTTGTCTGAGCTGAAATTGTCCATGTGCCTTCGTTTGACTGAAACTTCAGTGGAGTTCATAACAATGAAGTAGGAATAGGGTCTGCCGAAAGACTTGCAACAACAACTTGTAGAGAGAAAAACATGATGTATGATAGGAGTGATGGGATATATCCTGCTGCTGGGGTAGGCTACAGATCCCCAGACAGGCCTTTTCCTGAAGGTAGGAGAGAGAGGGGCGCTCTAGGAGTTGGATTTTAGTCCACGTGGCTCTGCCTGCCAAGGAGACATGGGCCAGAGCAAACAACAACACGGGGTTTTGTGTGGATGGTGGGATCCAGCAGCCAAACCCCACAAGGGGATAGGGGGTAAAGCGGAGGGCGCGTAAACACCCAAAATAGACCAGCTAATTTTTACTCTGGTTTCTTGAGATTTCTACACGTTAGACTACTTAGAACTGTTTACTGTGAAGTTTAATGTGCAAAGTTAGGGGGCAATGACAGTAATAAATCCAAAACAATCTAAACCAATAACACAAGCATAAAGTATAGTATTTGTAGTGTTTGATGGTTAACAATAAACATCCCTAGACTTTGAAATAAAAGCCTACGCATGTTTGATCTTGTGAGCTGATAGACTGTATGTTAGTATGACAATGCTAGTAAATCAAGTTGTGCAGGCAGAACATAATACCCACTTGAGGCAGTGCAGGGGTCCTGGAGGGGACATGCGTGCTACGCTGGGCCCATTGACGGTACTGAGCTGCACCCCAGACACGTAGAGTGTGATGTGGGATGACTGTAGCCTGGTCTTCACCACCTCCAGGGGACAGGTCAGGATGGCTCCTACCGTTCCCCCACACCTAGAGGAGAGCAAAGAGAACAGAGGGATGGATGGGAAAGGGTAGAGAGAGCGAGCGTGTCAGAGCAAACAACCCACACAAACTAATGGAACAGCTACAAGGACAGACATAGAATTGTGTGCTTTTTTGAGGTGGCAGCAAATTTTGCTCAGCTGCTTGAGAAAAGCAGCAGACAAACTGTCTGTCTGGAAGGTGCTGATTCCATTACAGAAATACACGGTGGAAGGAATCCAGAGGATCTGGGGCTTGTGGATCCGTGTGGAGACCAGGGGAGGCTTGTGGATCCGTGTGGAGACCAGGGGAGGCTTGTGGATCCGTGTGGAGACCAGGGGAGGCTTGTGGATCCGTGTGGAGACCAGGGGAGGCTTGTGGATCCGTGTGGAGACCAGGGGAGGCTTGTGGATCCGTGTGGAGACCAGGGGAGGCTTGTGGATCCGTGTGGAGACCAGGGGAGGCTTGTGGATCCGTGTGGAGACCAGGGGAGGCTTGTGGATCCGTGTGGAGACCAGGGGAGGCTTGTGGATCCGTGTGGAGACCAGGGGAGGCTTGTGGATCCGTGTGGAGACCAGGGGAGGCTTGTGGATCCGTGTGGAGACCAGGGGAGGCTTGTGGATCCGTGTGGAGACCAGGGGAGGCTTGTGGATCCGTGTGGAGACCAGCGGAGGCTTGTGGATCCGTGTGGAGACCAGGGGAGGCTTGTGGATCCGTGTGGAGACCAGCGGAGGCTTGTGGATCCGTGTGGAGACCAGCGGAGGCTTGTGGATCCGTGTGGAGACCAGGGGAGGCTTGTGGATCCGTGTGGAGACCAGCGGAGGCTTGTGGATCCGTGTGGAGACCAGGGGAGGCTTGTGGATCCGTGTGGAGACCAGGGGAGGCTTGTGGATCCGTGTGGAGACTAGGGGGGAGGCTTGTGGATCCGTGTGGAGACTAGGGGGGAGGCTTGTGGATCCGTGTGGAGACTAGGGGGGAGGCTTGTGGATCCGTGTGGAGACTAGGGGGGAGGCTTGTGGATCCGTGTGGAGACTAGGGGGGAGGCTTGTGGATCCGTGTGGAGACTAGGGGGGAGGCTTGTGGATCCGTGTGGAGACTAGGGGGGAGGCTTGTGGATCCGTGTGGAGACAAGGGGGGAGGCTTGTGGATCCGTGTGGAGACTAGGGGGGAGGCTTGTGGATCCGTGTGGAGACTAGGGGAGGCTTGGCGAGTCAGCACAGTAATGCCCTCCGTCTGAGGACAACTGTTCTCGGCTGGAATGAATAAATGCAATAACAAATACTTTGTGCCAGTACCTTTCACACACCTAATTGGACCTAACACTTTCCAAAAGCACACAAATGACCAGGCTACCATTGACTGTTGAGTCTGAGCTTCTTTATAGCAACTCATGAATACAACACGGTTTTGAACGCAATGGGAGCGGGATGATTTGAAAGAAGTAGACTAAGTTGTACGAGTCCTTTGGGGGAAATATGGCGAGTAGAAAGTATGTGTTTATAACCTAGCCCCGAGCAATTGCCCCGTGTTGTATCGTAAACTATGATAAGAGTGTGAATGACAAGACAGTGAGGGAATCTTTTCAGCCAAACCCGAGTAGATTACAGATACAGGCCTAACGCTGTTGGTATGATGGTTGATCATGAATCCATAATTCTATTGAGGCAGACACAGAGGGAGATGGCCACAGTAAACAGAGGTGGAACTGAGGGAAGCCGACATACACGCCTGGCACATGTGGACTGCGACAGAGCATGAGCACTGTGGAGAACATTAGAAAAGGTAAACAAAGGGAGTTTGCAGGGCTAAACTATTTCTTCCTTACCTGGGACCAATAGTCCTATGTCAAGCTACTGATGTTATTTTGAAGGAAAGGAGAACATGTCTAGGCCTATTACTCAATATGTCTATCATGTGTAATGCCACAAACCCTTGTGTTTTTTTATTATGAGTTCAATAAAAAGATAAGAGACAATAAAAGACTTTAGATGTAGCCAAATGTTCTGGAAACCCGCATGACACAGTTATAGGGAAAGGACTATCCGATTAAACTCAACTCTACGATTTACGATGGAGTTGAGCAGCGACTACTGTGGGCTGCCTGGATTTCCAACATCACATAAAATTATGTTTTTATTAAAAAACTACAGATTTCAGCACCCAAAGAACAACCCGCATTTACACAGGACAAATGCAGCACCCCAAAAATAGTACTGTGTAAATTACATTGTACTGTGTGAATGCAGGCTATTCTTTGGGTGCTGAAATACGTTTTCTTTTATAAAAACATAATTGTATGTGATGTCGGGAACTCCAGCCCTGTTGATTAGGCTACAGCCCATCATGATCTAACAATAACAATTCTGGAAGGAATATGGAGGTACACTAATGTATTGATGTCAAGTTACTCTCATACCACATACTGTAGGGGTCTTCCAACCCTCCCTGAGACATTACACAACTGGTTGTCTGAGCTGAAATTGCCCATGTGCCTTCGTTTACAAGCATTCAGGAGCTCTCTTGCTCTCTATTCATCCATCTCTGTCTTTTGCCATGAGTCTGTGAGCAACACATACAGGAATGCTTCTTGCCCTGAAGCCTCAAACTCAGCATGCGCCTACACAAACTACAGCGAACCAGCTGAAACGTGAGTCCTGAAATCTTCAACATAATCTTTAAAACACTCCATCTGTTGGTCACGCAATTATCCATATGAATGTGCATAGTAAGAGTCTATATAACAAATCAAGTCCTCATCTAGCCCTTGTCTTGAATCTCAGTTCCATTACAATACACATGAGAGTCATTGGACAAAGGAGTCTTCTGTATGGGAAAGTATTGTTAAAAGCCCTGACTCTCAGTCTGAACATTAACAAGCATCATTGAAGTACAGTTTTGGAAGCATAAGGACCT
This sequence comes from Salvelinus fontinalis, assembly GCF_029448725.1. Classification (NCBI taxonomy): domain Eukaryota; kingdom Metazoa; phylum Chordata; class Actinopteri; order Salmoniformes; family Salmonidae; genus Salvelinus; species Salvelinus fontinalis. The sequence continues at coordinate 21,017,649 of NC_074697.1, forward strand.
TATCTTTCATATCAGCAAGATTTTTTCCCCTTCTAAAAACAAAAAGTTAAATTGATACACCTATATATAGGGTTAGTCTGGTTCCTCTCTAGGTATCTTCCTAGGTTTTGGCCTTTCTAGGGAGTTTTTCCTAGCCACCGTGCTTCTACACCTGCATTGCTTGCTGTTTGGGGTTTTAGGCTGGGTTTCTGTACAGCACTTCGAGATATTAGCTGATGTATGAAGGGCTATATAAAATAAACTTGAAACTTGTTAGTGTTGCCTCACTGCCATATCTCAAATGTTACAGCCATGTTTAATGTGCTAATTAGCTATCAGGCATGCTCCAAACACATGAGTGTAATGAAGGAAGGCTGGTTAAAACAGAGTACAGTAAGTGTTTTTTTTGCATTTATTAAATTATTTTGATATTATATGAAAGAAGAGGGCTTTATGTTTCTAGAACCTTGTGGTAATTTCGAATCGATTCACGTTTTGGTGGAATAGTTGGCTGCCAAAGCCAGTCTACCTCTGAAATTAGCATACCTTGGACCTTAAGGAGTAACGGTAACTTTAGGCTCTTTACGAGTACATCTTGGGCTAGCTCGCTACAATGTCACACCAACACATTGTGAGCATCCTTACTGTGTATTTACCATTACAACTTCGGGCTGCGTAGCTAGAATGGTTTAATCGGAGAAGAGTTTCCCCATCGGCTGTGGCAGTTCAGGTAATTTATAGCTGACCATGGTATGACCTTGGAGGGCATTTGTTTTGGTTCTGACGCCGCATCTTGATCAGATGCCTATGAGAGAAACCCCTTATACCTCTGAGAGAAACCGGATAGTTTACGGCTTACCATAATGTTAGACTTCCTTCTTTCTTTAGTTGCACGATTATCTCAATAGATTGATAGTAAAGGATGACAGGCAACGTTAACATTAGCTAACGTCAGAATATGTGAAATAAGGTCAAAACAATGGCATCCGAGCGCACGTGCTAAAAAGAGTGCATCCGCGTGGGTTATGGCTAATAGTCGGACAATGGTAATAACAAAACTCGTATACAATTGAAGAGCTGGCAATGTTATGTGGGTGAAAAACTTTTACATAGTACCGGAAAATAGATTTCCCTACCAAAACTAGACAGCGTCAGCTATGTCATTGAATTCAGCTAGCTAATGTTAGCTAGCAAAACAGCTGCTGCAGGCACATCATCATGGATACCTCTAGACTAGCAACATCTAACGTGCTAGCCAACTAGACATCTTTGCATGTTATATAGCTTGCTAGCTAGTTTCGTCTTCCATTCCATGATGGTAACTAACGTTACACTGGACTGTATTACTAACTAGCGATTAGCCATGATACTCACCCTCCAGCAAACAGATGAACTAGGGTATCTCTCTGACTCATTCTGTCTCATATTCCCAGGACCCGGACGCAGGGCACCACTCTGGGTTCGGAGACAAGGGGGGCTGACGACAATGAATGGGTAACTTATTGATCACTAGCCCAATGCGCCGTGTTGTGCTGGAGGTCAGTTGCTAGCAAAAGCGAGTATATGTAACGCGTTAGCTACAGTACCTAGCTTCCCAGGCTAACCGTTGCCTTCCCCTGACTGAAAACTTCGCGGTTACGACAGTGACTTTGCGTCTCTTCCGTGTTAACAGAGATACTATTTTGCCATGGTGGATGTGTTTGTCTAGTGAATGAATCCAATTCGTTGTGCTATACTTATACCCCGACACACCTTCAGCCCGACTCTTACATTGCTCGCCTTCACCCCTTGCCTCACCGAATGCTACAGCGACAGGTCAGAATGTTTATCGTCGAATGGGAAGCCGCAAAACAAAGGCTGTGATTGGCGGATGTGTAGCAGTACATTATTTAATCCCGCCCCATCACTACTTTTTCACGTGATCAGGCTTTGAATGGAAGCGTGCTGGTGCTTTGCTACAGCAAGCTTCAAATCAATCAAATTGTATTGGTCGCGTATGTGGACACCCCTTCAACATAGTGTATTCGGCTATTTCTGCCACACCCGTTGCTGACACATGCATAAAATCGAGCACACCAGCCATGCAATTTCCATAGACAAACATTGGCAGTAGAATGGCATTTCTGAAGAGCTCAGTGACTTTCAACTTGGCACCGCTCCACAGGTCAGTTTTAGGCCCTGCAAGAGCTTCCCAAAAGTGCTGTGGGAACATCTTGGAGCGACAACGTCTAGGAGAAGCAACGGCTCAGCCGAGAAGTAGTAGGCCACACAAGCTCACAGAACTGGGCCGTCGAGTGCTGAAACGTGTAGCAAATCGTCTGTCCTCGGTTGTAACACTCACTACCGAGTTTCAAACTGCCTCTAGAAGCAACATCATCACAAAAACTGTTAAGTCAGGAGCTTCATGGGTTTCCATAGCCGAGCAGCCGCACACAAGTCCCCGCAGCAATTTCCCAAGTGGAAAGTCTTCCCAGAAAAGTGAACGCTGTTAAAGCAGCAAAGGGGGACCAACTCAATATTAATACTCATGATTTTTATAATGAGATGTTCAATGAGCAGGTGTCCACATACCATTGGTCATGTAGTGTATTTTGCAGATGTTATCGCAGGTGCAGCGAAATGCTTCTGTTTCTAGCTCTAACAGTGCAGCGTACCTAACAATACAAAACAATATACACAAATACCCAAAATGTCAATTAAGAAATATCTGAACAAGCAATCTCAGAGTCTGGAATATAACAAAATATATGTATACGATGGTGTTTATAGACAGTAGGCTATAAATAGGAAAGGTGTGTACAGCAGTAGTTATTTACAGTTTATTTATTTATTTGTAATTTTTATGAAATCTCTTGAGATATATCTCGTTTTCAAGTGTCCGAATGATTTTTTTTTAACCTGCAATATTTAGTAACAATAATAATATGGCAACTGCTGTTGAATATTAATAATAACAATGTAATATTAAAATAAATGAACATTAGTAGCATAACAAGTTTTATATAACTACTAATAGGCCTACAAATAGTACAATTACTGCTACTACTAATACAACTACTAAAACTAAGTACCTATAATATACACTGAGTGTACAAAACATTAATAAAACCTTCTCTTTCCATGACATGGATTGACCAGGTAAATCCAGGTGAAAGCTATGATCCCTTATTGATGTCACTTGTTAAATCCACTTCAATCAGTGTTGACGAAGGGGAGGAGACAGGTTAAAGAAGGATGTTTAAGCCTTGAGACATGGATTGTGTATGTGCGCCATTCAGAGGGTGAATGGGCAAGACAAAATATGTAAGTGCCTTTGAATGGATTATGGTAGTAGGTGCCAGGCGCACCGGTTTGTGTCAAGAACTGCAACACTGTTGGGTTTTTCACGCTCAACAGTTTCCCGTGTGTATCAAGACTGGTCCCCCACCCAAAGGACATCCAGCCAACTTGACATAATTGTGGGAAGTATTGAAGTAAACATAGGGCAGCATCCCTGTGGAACGCTTTTGACATCTTGTTGAGTCCATGCACCGATGAGACATACAATACATACATATTTACAAATATCTTCACATGGGGATGTTTCTATTAGTTAAAACAGTTTTATCTCAACATCACTGTGTGATTGTAATGGTCTGATTTCTATAGGTCAATTATTCCAGTCAGTTGGGCCTGTATCTTAAAGATCTTACTCCAACTTCATGACTTACCCTTGGAATTTGTAATTTCTGCTGCTGTTGAAAGGAGTAGTGTGAGTCTTGTAAAGTTAAGTATTCCTTAATACACTATATACAGGGACATTTCAGTTGATACATTTACAAATGAATTGGTACCAATGCAGTTGTCTTCTGTTTGGGAGTGACAGACAATTTAGTGATTCATACATTGTGCAATGATGTGTCTTATAATGGTATCCAAAGTATATGCACTACCGTTCAAAGTTTGGGGTCACTTAGAAATGTCCTAGTTTTTGAAAGAAAAGCACATTTTTGAACCATTAAAATAACATCAAATTGATCAGAAATACACTGTTGTCACGTTCTGACCATTGTTCTTTTGTGTTTTCGTTGTTTTAGTGTTGGTCAGGACGTGAGCTGAGTGGGCATTCTATGTTGTCTGTTTCTATGTGCGTTTCTTGTTTGGCCTGATATGGTTCTCAATCAGAGACAGGTGTTTTGCGTTGTCTCTGATTGGGAACCATATTTAGGTAGCCTGTTTTGTGTTGGGGTTTGTGGGTGGTTGTCTTCTGTCTTTGTGTTCTATGCACCAGATAGGACTGTTTCGGTTTTGCCACATTTTTTATTTTGTATTTTGTAGTGTTCACGGTTTTGTCGTTATTAAACATGATGAACAATAACTACGCTGCGTCTTGGTCCGATCCCTGCTACACCTCCTCTTCAGACGAGGAGGAAATCTGCCATTACAACTGTAGACATTGTTAATGTTGTAAATGACTATTGTAGCTGGAAACGGCAGATTTGTTATGGAATATCTACATAGGTGTACAGAGGCCCATTATCAGCAACCGTCACTCTTGTATTCCAATGGCATGTTGTGAAAGCTAATTCAAGTTTATAATTTTAAAAAGCTAATTGATCATTAGAAAACCCTTTTGCAATTATGTTAGCACAACTGAAAACTGTTGTTCTGATTTCTTCTGAAACTCGTCAGTCTATTCCTGTTCTGAGAAATGAAGGCTATTCCATGTGAGAAATTGCCAAGAAACTGAAGATCTCGTACAACACTGTGTACTACTCCCTTCACAGAACAGCGCAAACTGTCTCTAACCAGAATAGAAAGAGGAGTGGGAGGCCCCGGTGCACAAATGAGCAAGATGACAAGTACATTAGTGTCTAGTTTGAGAAACAGACGACTCACAAGTCCTCAACTGGCAGCTTCATTAAATAGTACCTGCAAAACACCAGTCTCAACGTCAACAGTGAAGAGGCGACTCCGGGATGCTGGCCTTCTAGGTAGAGTTGCAAAGAAAAAGCCATATCTCAGACTGGCCAATACAAAGAAAATATTAAGATGGGCAAAAGAACACAGACACTGGACAGAGGAAGATTGGAAAAAAGTTTTATGGACAGACTAATCTAAGTTTGAGGTGTTCGGATCACAAAGAACAACATTCGTGAGACTCAGAAAAAAATGAAAAGATGCTGGAGGAGTGCTTGACGCTATCTGTCAAGCATGGTGGAGGCAATGTGGTGGTCTGGGGGTGCTTTGGTGGTGGTAAAGTGGGAGATTTGCACAGGGTAAAGGGATCTTGAAGGAAGGCTATCACTCCATTTTGCAACGCCATGCCATACTCTGTGGACGGTGCTTAATTGGAGACAATTTCCTCCTACAACAGGACAATGACCCAAAGCACAGCTCCAAGTTATGCAAAAACTATTTAGGGATGAAGCAGTCAGCTGGTATTCTGTCTATAATGGAGTGGCCAGCACAGTCACCGGATCTCAACCCTGTTGAGCTGTTGTGGGAGCAGCTTGACCGTATGGAATGTAGGAAGTGCCCATCAAGACAATCCAACTTGTGGGAGGTGCTTCAGGAAGAATGGGATGAAATCTCTTCAGAAAACTTCAACAAATTTACAACTGGAATGCCAAAGGTCTGCAAGGCTGTAATTTCTGTAAATGGAGGATTCTTTGACGAAAGCAAAGTTTGAAGGACACAATTATTATTTCAATTAAAAATCATTATTTTCAACCATTTCAACATCTTAACTATATTTCCTATTCATTTAGCAACTTATTTTATGTATGTTTTCATGGAAAACCATGACATTTCTAAGTGGCCCCAAACTTTTGAACGGTAGTGTATGTCTCATATCTGAGCCATTGAATTGCGACTTCACTTTGTCCCTGTACTGTCGTTTTGTCTCTTTGATTGTCTTAGAGAAGGCATAACTTGTCTGTTTATACACGTCCATGTTCTCTGAACTGCTGCAACTCCTATTCTTTGTAAGTGCGTACCTGACATGAACATTGAAGTTGAAATGCAGGGGAGTTCTTATTTAGAATGCTTAAGTAACAGGCTTGTGAAGTCTATGATTTAGAGGTTAGTGAAAGTTACAACTTATTGAGAAAGGACAAAGATCACTAAAGTGAAATGTTAGGCATGTCACTGTTTTGCAATGCAATATAATTTTGACCTCATTCTTGAACTGAATGGTTGGAAAGTAAGTCTGACTGTGTGGTTCTATGTCAATATTTCAGCTGGACTACTACCAACCAAAACAAAATGGCCGCCTTGAAAAGGTCCTTGTTATAGTGGCCAGCGAGAAAAAGCACACCCGTGGCATCCTATATCGCACACACACACACACACACAATAATGTTGACCTCCCTCATGGAAAGCTGTTATGCAACCAGCTAGGATATTTTACACATAAAACAAACCAAACACAAAGTGGGCTTTGAAAACGAGGCTATGCTTGTAGTATGCATCTTATAGAGGATGTGTGTAGGAGGATTAGGAACATTGGTAACCACAACGTTGGTATAACATGCTACTTATAATTGATTTAGCCCAGCAATTCCCAAACTCAGTCATCGGAACCTCAAGGGGTGCACGTTTTGGTTTTTGTCCTAAACCTACACAGCTGATTCAAATAATCGAAGCTTGATGATTATTTGAATCAACGGTGTAGTGCTAGGGCAAAAACCAAAACGTGCACCGTTTGGGAAACCCTAAATGACCTGAATACTTTGGATGAGAGAGTTATACAGAGATTGTGTGTGTACATCCACTTGCATGTTATGTCTACTCCTGCACCTCCTCTCTGGCGCTCATTGTCACCAGTTTACTTATTATTACACACACCTGCCACCATCGTTACGCACACCTGCGCCTCATGAGACTCACCTGGACCCCATCACTTCTATGATTACCTTCCCTATATCTGTCACTCTCTTTGGATTTTTCACCAGACAGTATTGCTTATGTGTTTCATGTCTATATGCTACTCGTGTTTGTTGTTGTTCCGGTTATTATTAAAGTCACCACCTGCACTTTTTCCCCCGACTCCCAGCGTATACATTACATTACATTGTGTGAATGTAAGTGAACTGCATCTGGGAGGTGACTTGAGCCATCCTGGCTTTATGGACAAAATTCAGTTTACTCATTTGAGATGGAGAATAACATGCTTACCTTTTGAAATCTGTATCTGAAATAATTAACTAATTAAAGTTGTGAAATACTACTGTACTCTCCAAGGACAAACTTACTACGCCATCATTTTATGTAGGCCTAATTCCCCAAAAGGTCACAGAAGGTGTAGATTGGGAGTTATCCGTTGCCCTACCCTAGAGATCGGAATACATTGTCCTGGGCAGTGGTATTCAAAGTCACCGTCTGCAGTGGGGTTGAGAAAGCTCATTTGAAAAAATACATATTTTCTAACTAAATTGTTTTCTTTTCATTTTGAAAATGTAATGAATGGAAGGTTATTTGTTGATGTAAAAATAGAAATGTAACGATTTTAAAGTTGTAGATTTGGGGTGGGGTGTGGTCTCGAATTTCTTGCGAAAAAAATGGGGTCCCTAGAAATTCTGGTGGAAAACATGGGGTCTCCGCTGAAAAAGTTTGAATACCACTGCCATAGGGGAATGTGCCCATGCAGAAAGACACATTGACCTCCCTCATGTAAAGGTATTATGTAACCAACTAAGATCTTTTGCACATAAAACAAACCAATCCCAAAGTGGGCTTTAAAATAAGGCTATGCTGGTAGTATGCATCTTATGGATGATGTGTGTAGGAGGATTTGGGGACATTGGTGACCACAATGTTGGTATAGCAAGCTAAAGTTGATTTCGCCTCTATACATTTGTTTTCATAATGGTGGGGGTACATGACCTGAATACTTTGGATGAGAGCGGTATACAGAGATTGTGTGTGCAAGTGAACTGCATCTGGGAGGTGACTTGCACCATTCTGGTATTAAGGACAAAATGCAGTTTACTCATTTGAGCTAGAGAATAAAATGCGTACGCCACTTGGTTTTATAATTAAAGCTGCAATTTAACAAGGCCAGATCATGTGCCACATGGTGCTCTACACTAATCATGTTACTGACTGACTGCTTCCTGTACAGACGACAGAGAGAGAGAGAGAGAGAGAGAGAGAGTGAGCCATGAGTGGTCACTGACCCCAACTGTATTACCCATTCTCGTGCAAGTCCGCAGAAGACAATCTGAACCATTGTCCATTTACCACCTATAGCCAGGTTCAACTAGCATAGCTGTAGTTGCTAGTATTTTATGGCCCTTAATTCTACAATGCATTCAAGCGTCAGCCATTAGATCAGGCAGTGGATGCCATGAATCACATGTTTAGTGCAACAATTCCTTGTCCTCTTGAAGTTGCTGGTTCTCCAGAAGTTGTATGTCTATGGTGGTCTCCAGAAGACCCTGAATGACTGGTTGTACCCGGCTGGCCCGGTAGAGGAGTTATGAGCAAAATCCGCTGGATGTTTCTTACTGCAGACGTAGTTTGATCACTCTTTTATTGGTGAGAATTTTCCTGCACAGCTGGAAATGCAAACTTGTAGTGTATTCAAGGTTTAAAAAGGCATTAAAAGTTTGTAATTTCCACTTTAAAATGTTTGACTGGATTTGCCCTAACAAAAAATGCATCAACCCCTAAAAAAATGTACATGAATTATAATCCACATAATAATTCACATTTCCTGTTGCTGCATGATTATTTTCCCGCTGTAGCAAACTGGCTCAAATTAAGATCCTACATCTGTAGATGCTCAAATAGCACTGAGTCCTTATGGAATTACTCTGCAGTGATTTTGACCGTGTGGATGTCCATTACCACTTTTTATGTAATAATTCTTTCCCTGTAGGCTTAGCAAGATAGGGAGGTGTATCCTCACTTCCGTATTCTGTGTGTGTGTGTGAGCAGCACACATCCTCTGGACTTGTAATACAGTTACAAAAACTGGCATAGAGCCAGAGGGAGAGCTTGAGAACTTGTTCCCCTCATCAGAATAAGATTAAAGCTTTGTAATCTTTCTGCCAGGAGTCACTGCGATATCTCATGATCTTCCCCAGTATTTAGGGAACACACAGTAGCCAGTGTTTGGATGTGGGTACAGTGTAGTAGTTCTCCTAGGGCTCTTGTACTAAAAAGGAATCTAAGAGTCTCAATTGAAATGACTTTGAAACTGACCCATGTAATACACAGGTTCATGTGTCAGGGACTATTACTTTGAGCCAATGTACAATATGAGTTCATTAGGCTGCACCAGCTATCTAGTTTTTTTAGAATAGCATATGCAAAACAAATCAAATTGTATTTGTCACATGCGCCGAATACAACAGGTGTAGACATAACCGTGAAATGCTTGCTTACGAGCCCTTTCCCAACAATGCTGTTTTAAAAAATAAGAAAAGGTTTAGTAATAACACAAGGAATAAAAATACACAAGAATTAAGCTATATAGAGGGAGTACCAGTACCATATCAATGTGCAGGGGTACGAGGTATTTTAGGTAGATACAGTATGGACAATAATACGAGTAAAAAAGGAACAGAGCAGCATGTGAAAGTATGTGTGTGTGTTATGTAGTGTGTGTGTGCAGATGTAGTATATGTATGTGTGTCTGTGTTTTTGTGTGTGGCGTCAATATGTGTGTGTGTTATGTAGTGTGTGTGTGCAGATGTAGTATATGTATGTGTGTCTGTGTTTTTGTGTGTGGTGTCAATATGTGTGTGTGTTATGTAGTGTGTGTGTGCAGATGTAGTATATGTGTGTGTGTGGGTTTGTGTGAAAGTGTCAGTGTAGTGAGTGTGTTGTTAGAACCTGTTGGTCTGAGAGCCGATGTTCCATTATTGCTTGCTGGATGGTAGCAGGGAGAACAGCCTATGGTTTGGGTGGCTGAAGTCTTTTGCCATTTTTGGGCCTTCCTCTGACACCGCCTGATATAGAGGTCTTGGATCACGGTGATGTACTGGACTGTCCACACTACCCTCCATAGCGTTTTGTGGTCGAGGGCGGTGTAGTTGCCATACCAAGTGGTTATGCAGCCAGTTAAGATGCTTTCAATGGTGCAGCTGTATAACTTTTTGAGGACCTGAGGGGCCCATGCCAAATATGTTCAGCTTCCTGAAGGGGAAGAGGCGATGTAGTGCGCTCTTCACAACTGTGTGGGTGTGTGTGGATCGAGTCCTTAGTGATGTGGACTCCAAGTAACTCAAAGCTCTGGACCTGCTCCACAACAGCCTTGTTGATGTGGATGGGGGGCGTGAACGCCCCGTTTCCTGTAGTCCACGATCAGCTCCTTGGTCTTACTGACGTTGAGTGGGAGCTTGTTAAAAGGAGGCCATTCACAGTTAAATACCGTTACAATACTAGATGGAGTAATTACATGCTTAACTCCTCACTCAATGATAAAATAGATGTATCTGGATGTAAAATAGAAATACAGTATTGTCACCAACAGTCAGTTTAATAGCCTTTGTGACAAAGTCATGTCATGTGTTTGTATTGATCTAGTGTCAGACACAACTTGGCAAGGGCGAGCGGTTTGTTTCAGAAGTGAAAATGATCAAAACAGACGTATCATGAGAAACCAGAGCTCTTCTCTGAACCAGGGTCAATGGTCTATTCTAGAACATATGTTACTCATTAATATCTGTTTAAATAGGATTGTCCTCCCTCTTCCCCATCCGTATGCCTCACCTCACTGTCTCTGTTCTCTGTCATTTGTCTCTGTTCTTTGTGTCTGTTCTCTGTCTCTGTTCTCTGTCTCTGTCTCTCTCTGTGCTATGTCCTCTGTCTATGCCCTCTGTCTCTGTCTCTCTCTGTGCTATGTCCTCTGTCTCTGTCCTCTGTCTCTGTCTCTCTCTGTGCTATGTCCTCTGTCTTTGTCCTCTGTCTCTGTCTCTCTCTGTGCTATGTCCTCTGTCTCTGTCCTCTGTCTCTGTCTCTCTCTGTGCTATGTCCTCTGTCTCTGTTCTCTGTCTCTCTCTGTGCTATGTCCTTTGTCTTTGTCCTCTGTCTCTGTCTCTCTCTGTGCTATGTCCTCTGTCTCTGTCCTCTGTCTCTGTCTCTCTCTGTGCTATGTCCTCTGTCTCTGTCTCTCTCTGTGCTATGTCTTTTGTATTTGTCCTCTGTCTCTGTCTCTCTCTGTGCTATGTCCTTTGTCTTTGTCCTCTGTCTCTGTCTCTCTCTGTGCTATGTCCTCTGTCTCTGTCCTCTGTCTCTGTCTCTCTCTGTGCTATGTCCTCTGTCTCTGTCCTCTGTCTTTGTCTCTCTCTGTGCTATGTCCTCTGTCTTTGTCCTCTGTCTCTGTCTCTCTCTGTGCTATGTCCTCTGTCTCTGTCTCTGTCTCTCTCTGTGCTATGTCCTCTGTCTCTGTCCTCTGTCTCTGTCTCTCTCTGTGCTATGTCCTCTGTCTTTGTCCTCTGTCTCTGTCTCTCTCTGTGCTATGTCCTCTGTCTTTGTCCTCTGTCTCTCTCTGTGCTATGTCCTCTGTCTCTGTCCTCTGTCTCTGTCTCTCTCTGTGCTATGTCCTCTGTCTTTGTCCTCTGTCTCTGTCTCTCTCTGTGCTATGTCCTCTGTCTCTGTCCTCTGTCTCTGTCTCTCTCTGTGCTATGTCCTCTGTCTCTGTTCTCTGTCTCTCTCTGTGCTATGTCCTTTGTCTTTGTCCTCTGTCTCTGTCTCTCTCTGTGCTATGTCCTCTGTCTCTGTCCTCTGTCTCTGTCTCTCTCTGTGCTATGTCCTCTGTCTCTGTCCTCTGTCTCTGTCTCTCTCTGTGCTATGTCTTTTGTATTTGTCCTCTGTCTCTGTCTCTCTCTGTGCTATGTCCTTTGTCTTTGTCCTCTGTCTCTGTCTCTCTCTGTGCTATGTCCTCTGTCTCTGTCCTCTGTCTCTGTCTCTCTCTGTGCTATGTCCTCTGTCTCTGTCCTCTGTCTTTGTCTCTCTCTGTGCTATGTCCTCTGTCTTTGTCCTCTGTCTCTGTCTCTCTCTGTGCTATGTCCTCTGTCTCTGTCTCTGTCTCTCTCTGTGCTATGTCCTCTGTCTCTGTCCTCTGTCTCTGTCTCTCTCTGTGCTATGTCCTCTGTCTTTGTCCTCTGTCTCTGTCTCTCTCTGTGCTATGTCCTCTGTCTTTGTCCTCTGTCTCTCTCTGTGCTATGTCCTCTGTCTCTGTCCTCTGTCTCTGTCTCTCTCTGTGCTATGTCCTCTGTCTTTGTCCTCTGTCTCTGTCTCTCTCTGTGCTATGTCCTCTGTCTCTGTCCTCTGTCTATGCCTCTCTGTCCTCTGTCTCTCTCTCTGTCTCTCTCTCGCTCCCTTTTTCTTCTGTCACCTGCTGGTGTTTATATTTCATATAGGTAATAATAACAGAATAACAAGGTATAAACATTGCCATCAGAGGATTATATGAGTGTCAATATAGATGATTATTGTTTGTCAATCTGGACTGGCAGTAGCCTGGGACTTGAGATGGTAATGTAATTTTGAGTCTAGTGAACAATAACACAAATCACCATCAGACATATAATACAGTGTCTTCAACTGAAATAAAACTACAACTGAAATGCTCTAAAATTGGAGAACAACATAAGTTTGCTAGAAGTTAGTTTCAGTTCACTATGGATGACGTTTCTCCAGCTGACGGAAGAGAAGGGAACATGTTGGTTCCTTTTCCTCGCTATATTTGGGAGAGGTGAGTTGTGTGTCGACCATACTAGGGTGCTCTGCCATGTTAGGGTACTTTCTTACAAAACTAATTGATTTGGGGAATACCTGGGAAGGCCCATGTGTATAAAGTAGCTGAGTTGTGTTTGTGTCACATCATATAAGGAGACTGTCACGGCATGGAGGGATATCCTTACAGCCAGTGGCGGGATCCTCATATCTTATGAGTGTGACTTTGTTCATGTTCAGTGCCTTCGGGAAGTTTTTAGACCCCTTATTCTAAAATGGATTAAAAATCTTTTTTTCCTCCGCAATCTACACACAATACCCCATAACGACAAAGCAAAAATGTTTTTTTGTTGTGTGTGCACATTTATTAAAAATAAAACAGAAATACCTTACTTACACAAGTATATAGACACTTTGCTATGAGACTCGAAGTTGAGCTCATGTGCATCCTGTTTCAATTGATCATCCTCGAGATGTTTCTACAACTTGTTTGGAATCCACCTGTGGTAAATTCAATTGATTGGACATGATTTGGAAAGGCACACACCTGTCGATATAAGGTCCCACAGTTGACAGTGCATATCAGAGCAGAAACCAAGCCATGAGGTCAAAAGGAACTGTCTGTAGAGCTCCAAGACAGGATTGTGTCGATATCTGGGGAAGGGTACCAAAAATGTCTTCAGCATTGAAGGTCCCCAAGAACACAGTGGCCTTAATCATTCTTAAATGGAAGATGTTTGGAACCACCAAGACTCTTCCTAGAGCTGGCCACCAGGCCAAACTGAGCAATCGGGGGAGAAGGGCCTTGGTCCGAGAGGTGACCAAGAACCTTATGGTCACTCTGACAGAGCTCTAGAGTTCCTCTGTGGAGATGGGAGAATCTTCCAGAAGGACAACCATCTCTGCAGCACACCACCAATCAGGCCTTTATGGTAGAGTTGCCAGACGGAAGCCACTCCTCAGTAAAAGGCACATGACAGCCCACTTGGACTTAGCCAAAAGGCACCTAAAGACTCTCAGACCATGAGAAACAAGATTCTCTGGTCTGATGAAACCAAGATTGAATTGTTTGGCCTGAATGCCAAGCGTCACGTCTGGAGGAAACCTGGCACCATCCCTACGGTGAATCATGGTGATGGCATCATCACGCTGTGGGGATGCTTTTCAGAGGCAGGGACTGGGAGACTAGTCAGGATCGAGGCAAAGATGAACGGAGCAATGTACAGAGAGATACTTGATGAAAACCTGCTCCAGAGCGCTCAGGTTGGGGCGAAGGTTCACTTTCCAACAGGACAATGACCCTAAGCACACAACCAAGACAACTCAGGAGTGGCTTCGGGATAGGTCACTGAATGTCTTTGAGAGGCCCAGCCAGAGCCCGGACTTGAACCCGATCGAACATCTCTGGAGAGACCTGAAAATAGCTGTGCAGCAACACTACCCATCCAACCTGACAGAGCTTGAGAGGATCTGCAGAGAAGAATGGGAGAAACTCCCCAAATACAGGTGTGCCAAGCTTGTAGCGTCATACCCAAGAAGACTCGATGCTGTAATTGCTGCCAAAGTTGCTTCAACAAAGTACTGAGTCAAGTGTCTGAATACTTATGTAAATGTAATATTTCAATTTATTTTACATTTTTTATAAATTAGCATAAAAAGTCAAGGGGTCTGAATACTTTCCGAAAGCACTGTAAATATGTGGGTATGTTTAGACCTGCAGTTATGTTGAACATTTCCACTAGGCCTACTTCTGATCTGAATCATCTTTACACTGTCAATTATATATTGAACTCCTTAACATTTCCCAAACTTTGCAGCTTAGCCTTTCACCCAATTCCCTATATTACCACCTCAGCTTGCGTACTAGCATGCTGTTTTGGAAAACTTTCCTGGTCACTTAGCTACTCTTTTGAAAATGTGTTTTTCTTGAACCAGAGATGTATCTGCAGAGAATCAATGATCAACTAATGTCTCTAGCTAGTTATCTCCTGAACCTCTCTGTTGATAAACTTAACTGACCATTATACCGAGCAGGTGCTATTTATACATATCTGTGTATTTTATTGTGTGTGTGTGGGTGGATGGGTGGGTGGGTGCGCCAGTGGCAATGTTAAACATTAACTCTTCGCCGGGTGCTCTGTTTTTCCCCTTGACACGTATGGTATTCGTTGACCTGGAAGCGAGGGTTCATTTCCCAGCACTCCCTACCGCTCACGTGTGTCTGGGCACCCAAATACAGACTGAACCACAGTGACATGAGGGTTCAAAGTTCACACTGTAGTTTGAACAACTTGTGGAGGCCTCTAAATGTAAAAAAAAAAAAAATGGGTCATGGCAATTCCATGGTGAAGGAATTACACTGAGACTCTGAAATAAATGTTTTCTGTTTGGTATGCATTTTAAAGTGAAACATCTAAGTTTAAAAACCATACAACTTTATGCATAAGGCCTACTTCCCACAGAAAATGTTACTGAAACACATTTACCGGAAGAACTGTGCAGATAAAGTTTGTTCACAAAGTAAAACTGATGGAGCTTTCACCATAATTCTGTTTCTAAGCATTGCATCTGCAGTTTTTCCAGTAACAGTTTTTTTTTTACTGTATACATTTTTCAAAATAGTCATTATGCATACAATTGTATGGTTTGTTAAAATTGAAATTAATGTTTTTTGTTTGGCATACATTTAAAAGCAAAGAATCGCAGTCTTAACGTATCTTGTACGTGGAAATGCTATAAACAACTTCTGGCTAAACTTTGCCTTTCACGCATTTTTAAGAAACTTGAACAAGCTGTAGTTAGATGAGATACTGCATTATGTCATTTTATGGATTGGCGACGACCAGGGACTGGTCTTTGGAACAGTGATGCAACATGCAGGCAAACTGCACAATTTAAAAAAAAATTGTATTGAGATAATAAAGTTAAATATTTTTGTTTTGAATTGATCTCGCTCACCCAGAAAATGCATCAAGATAATTTGTCTTGTTTTCAGATAATCTGACTTGTTTCAATACTTTTTTAGGTTAAGTTAAAGTAAGGAAAATGACCTTGGTAAGACATCAAGTCAATGCATTCTAATGGTAAGAGATATGTAGTTAAGGTCAACCTTTTCTAGCGGTGCGTAATACAAACAATGTGACACCAGTCATAAAACTAGACATCTGTGTCATGATGCAGACATATTCTCAATTTAAAACATTCTTAGATACTGACTAGGCCTATATAAGAAACACACACACACACACTACTTCCAATCACACACACCCTCCCCATCCCATGACTCTCATTGCCGTATGGTCCTGTGGAAGAGGCCTCTCTAAGTGGAGGCACGTTTAGTAGGCAGCCTGGCTCATATTACTGCCATACCTTCAGATATTACTGCAGGAATAGACCCAGGAATGTGAGACAGACAGACAGACCGGCCAGCCAGGCAGCCCAGGACAGCCTGGGAGCCTCCACTGAACCAATGCCTGATTTAATCATCAATAATCAGAGACCTGCTTGCTGCACTCTGTACCCTGGCCCCAGGACACAGGAAGGGGCCCACTAGGGGCCATCTGAGAGCCACGGGACTGCAGGGATGCTCCTTAGTTAGGATCCAACAGGTTAAATGGATGGGCTGTTCACACAATAAAAACAATAAAAAAACAGCAAGAAATAAATAAACAATATGCATACTATAACCAGCAATGAAATTATCAACATGATAAGCATGAAGTGGTTCAGTGAAACAGGTCTAGTGCTATCAGAAGTGGTTCAGTGAAACAGGTCTAGTGTTATCAGAAGTGGTTCAGTGAAACTGGTCTAGTGTTATCAGAAGTGGTTCAGTGAAACAGGTCTAGTGTTATCAGAAGTGGTTCAGTGAAACAGGTCAAGTGTTATCAGAAGTGGTTCAGTGAAACAGGTCTAGTGTTATCAGAAGTGGTTCAGTGAAACAGGTCTAGTGTTATCAGAAGGGGTTCAGTGAAACAGTTCTAGTGTTATCAGAAGTGGTTCAGTGAAACAGGTCAAGTGTTATCAGAAGTGGTTCAGTGAAACAGGTCTAGTGTTATCAGAAGGGGTTCAGTGAAACGGGTCTAGTGGTATCAGAAGTGGTTCAGTGAAACAGGTCTAGTGTTATTAGAAGGGGTTCAGTGAAACAGGTCTAGTGTTATCAGAAGTGGTTCAGTGAAACTGGTCTAGTGTTATCAGAAGGGGTTCAGTTAAACAGGTCTAGTGTTATCAGAAGTGGTTCAGTGAAACAGGTCAAGTGTTATCAGAAGTGGTTCAGTGAAACAGGTCTAGTGTTATCAGAAGGGGTTCAGTGAAACGGGTCTAGTGGTATCAGAAGTGGTTCAGTGAAACAGGTCTAGTGTTATCAGAAGGGGTTCAGTGAAACAGGTCTAGTGTTATCAGAAGGGGTTCAGTGAAACGGGTCTAGTGGTGTCAGAAGTGGTTCAGTGATACAGGTCTAGTGTTATCATACGTGGTTCAGTGAAACAGGTCTAGTGTTATCATACGTGGTTCAGTGAAACAGGTCTAGTGTTATCAGAAGTGGTTCAGTGAAACAGGCCTAGTGTTATCAGACATTGTTGTTGTCATTTTCAAGAAGCTTCCATGTGAAGCCACATCATTGTGAAATGGTATGACCAGTAGACACTCAGTGACCTCAGTACAAGAGATAGGGTTTTTAAGTATGAAGTAAATGTTACTGTGATGGATAAAGGTGCCGTTAAGAACTACTGTACATCTTTGTGTGAGAGAGAGTGTAGTCTATGGCCATAGTAACATTTCAACCACATGACATGAGGAGACAGTTGGAATTTGGTGGTATGCTTGGTACAGATAGTGATACAGAAGGGCAGAAGTCTGGCACCGTTGATCTTTCTCAGTGTCCTCAAATTATACCCTTAACCCCAATTTGCTAGATCGCATTTTCAAGATTAGGCACATTCTCTCTCTCTCCCTGCCTCCCTCATTATCTGAACTGTATTCTAATTATTCTATTTCTATGCTCCATCAATCCTCATAGGAAATTCCTTACAGAGTGGGCCTTCTTCCGTTGTGACGGACACAGATACTTTGAAAACCAGAACTCAGAAGATCATTGTAATCTCCCCTGTTTGATCCACATTGTATGAGAATAGCAAATGATTGAAAACTCTGGGAACTAGCCATTGGAATGCATTTTGGAAAGTTGTCCTGGCAAGCACAAGTTAATCAGTGCTGTCAAAGTTCAATATGTGTCCACAAGGGTGCGCTCTGTCAAAGCAGTTCTCATTCAAATTACTTCAGAAGGAATCTTATCTTAAATCCCTTTGTTTCATTGTCTCCCGTCCTTCACCTACTCTGACGAGAAAGAACAGAACAAATGAACTAACATTTATTTCACCTGTCCTTTTTTGTCATATCAGTGCCATCACGGAGTAGCCTCAAATGAACCATCCTGATCTCATGAACAGAATGTAAGCTCACAAGATCAGGATGGTTCATAGAGGCTAGTCACGGACAACATACTACTTTAGTATATTGATGCGCACTAAAAGTTAGCCGACATCATCTATCCACCCCTTATCTTTTTTTGAAAAGTTGATTTGACAATGATGTGCTTCTAACCAACTGTTTAATTCTAATGGTCAGCTCTACTGTTACAATAACTATAACTATAGTAGAATGTATTAGAAAACAGTAGAATTCTATATCCAACCTGCTGCTGTCTTGGTTGGACCAGGTCTCTTGAAAATAAATGTTATCTCAATGAGACTAACCTGGATAAATAAATACAAAATATCCCCAAACAGATAGTCTGTGAAAACACACCAAAAGACGTATAGGGGGCTGCAGCAGTGGAGGCTTCTGAGGGGAGGATGGCGTCAATTACGTGGTTTCCATATGTTTGATGTGTTTGATACTATTCCATTTGTTCTATTCCAGCCATTACAATGAGCCCATCCTCCTATAGCTCCTCCCACCAACCTCCTCTGTTATAAAGATACAAAAAATTGCCTCCAAATGTAAAAAAAAATATGCTTTTACATAATTCTGTTTGATGGTGATATGTTATGTCTGCTGGTATGTGATTAATCATCTGTAGGGTCAAGGTTGCAGGATAGTAAAATGTCCCTGCATTCACCAAGGCAAGGTCCAGTCACTGTCTACTACTATTGGGAGTAACATTGCATTAACAGTTTTAGCAGGTGTCACACACATAGAGAATGATAGAGGACTCTTCTTTGTAGCTGTCCCATTATGGAGACTGTGAGCGCATAGGCAGCACCATTGAGGTCATCTCCATTTTGAAGTAGTCAATTTTCTTATTCTACTACTTCTATGAGTTGGTAAACAAAACTGAAAGGGTGCATACTGCCACCTGGAGTGTGTTGTTGGAACAGGTATAAAGCCAAGCTTGGCGATTTACTGCCACCTGCAGTTATGGAATGTTAGCTGATCCCTTTTGATGAGCTGGATGGAATTATGTGGTCCTTCCTTAACAATTAGTAAGTCCCTACCAGTTGTGGAAATGGTGAAAGTCCTCAATGGTGCTGCCCAGGCTAAAATAAGCTTTTATCTCAATAACATTTTGTGAACTTTGTTCACATGGTGTCAGTATTGTCAGGAGGATATTCAAAATCAAATTGTATTTGTCACATGCCCCAAATACAACGGGTACTTAACCATGAAACGCTTGCTTACGAGTCCTTCCCAATGATGCAGGGAAAAAATGACGATGTAGTGTATGTGAATGTGTGTGGAATAAATTACACAAGAATGGAACTATATACAGGGAATACTAATACCAGATCAATGTGCTTGGGTATGAGATATTTGAGGTAGATATGTACATGAAAGCAGGGTGAAGTGACTAGGCATCAGGATAGATAATACGAGTAAAATAAAGAACAGAGCAACAGCAGCATATGATGAGTGTAAAAGTATATGTGTGTGTTTGTGTTGATGCTGGTATGCGCGAGTGTGCTTGTGTGTGTGTGTGTGTGCGTGCATATGTAGTGAATGTGTGTGGATTTTGTGTGAGAGTGTCAGTGTAGTGTGTGTATGTGTATAGTGTGTGTATATATAGTCTTGTGAGGGTGCATAGAGTCAGTGCAGATAGTTTGATGGCTAGGTGAACAAGCCTCTCTCTCAATTCAATTCAAAGGCATGTATTGGCTTGGGAGACATATGTTTACAATGCCAAGGTAAGTGAAATAGATCATAAACAAAAGTAAAATAAACATTACACACACAAACTTTCAGAGGAATAGAGACATTTCAAATGTCAAATTATGGCTATGTACTGTGTTATAACGATGTGCCAACAGTTAAAGTACAAAATGGAAAATAAATCAACATAAATATGGGCTGTTGTCTTTCTCTCTCTCTGTTAGTATGTGTGTGAGTTTGTGTGTGTTCATTTCTAACAACTTCCCAGCATTCTCTTCTTCCCTTGCGGTTCTTGCTGCTTTTCTTCTCCACCTCTCACCTGTCTTCACTTCCCTCCTTTCTTCATCAGCCAGGGGGATCACCTCTTCTACATCATCATCATCATCATCATCAAAATCATTGACTGATTTTTAGGACTAGTATAAGTAGATGCATGTGGCTGAAAAATGAACGATCAAGCTGTTTCTCTGCAAAATGATTCGTATGTTGATGCAATCGTGTAACTTTTTTAAAATCACAACATCATATCGGTTGATCGCCATAGAATAATGTTGATGACAGGTTAACCTGGTGGTCCTCCACGTCTCACACCAGAATTGTGGAAATGCAAGACAAAGAAGAAGGATGCAATCGAATGCATTGCGAAGTTTTTCCGGGAGACGGCGCAGCGAGCCATTACATTTCAGTTGCATCTGAAACCTGGTGTAGGAGGCTAGGACAACACGGTGGAGTCAGCCGGCAGGACAGGGACAGCCAGCACGACAGCACATCGCGAGGGAGTCTAGAAGAGTACAAGCCAGCACGGCGCTGGGTGGATTCAACTTATGATTGAGACTACCAGGTAAAATGATCCGAGATAAACGACCAGCAAACAATATGTTAGTTAGTCAGTTTAGCTGCTTGGCGTGTTCCCACGATTTTGTCTTGAATAGGTACATTGTAAACGAAGGCTTGGCGTTTTGTAATAACGACGTTATTAAGGTAGATTCAGCGAAAAAAATACAAGTTTATTAGCGCATATTTAGCTTTACAAGCTGTAACTTTAACTGTTATACCGGTAGTATTGATGCAGAAATCTAGACGCTACTATAGTGCATGTGTTAGCTATAACAAGATTATCTAGCTACAGTTAGCCAGTTCGCTAGCTACCAAATAATCCCTCCCTTGCAGTTGGTCAGCATAGCATTGTAGCCGAGGCGAACAGACAAACTGGCACAATGCGTCAACATTGTTTTAATTAGTGCAATCATTATGACATAGTATCTCCTCGCGAGTAGCCTACTACAATGCAGCAGTTCTACAGAAGAGTTTCACCACGTTAAGATACTGTACAGGCGGACTGGTTACATATAAAACATTTATACATTGAAAAGCAAAAAGAGTTTGGAGACAGTTTAGTTTACCACGTTTTGAACTCCCTATGTCCAAATATAAACCTTATAATGAACATGACTTGACATCTCAGTCATGTAGGCAATTTCTGAGGGGAGGTGATTGAGGATTCTGATTGAGGCACCCTTTTACCTCACCTAGCCATGCTCTTATTTTTAGTCTGTCTAATAGCAGGGTTGCGTTGTGTATAACTGACGTAAATGGTAGGTTTTTTACATTTTCTTCCTTTCCCTCCCTGATTGTTCCTAGATCCATGCTCTCTCATAGGTCTATTCATAGAAGGCAGGATGTATAGTGGAAAATGGTACAAACTTGTTTGCCATTGTGTGCAGCAACGTTTTTCTATTTCTTCTAATGGTTTAGAGGCCTGTTATAGACATGTTTGTTTCATAATGTTGCTTGTCTTTGTTGTGTCTATTTAGACAGCAGGAATGGGGCAAGGTGTGGGTGGCTGACTGACAGGGAGACGGACCAATCACATGTCAGGATGCTGGCTAGAAACCTCTTCATCCTCCTGGTGGTGGTGGGGGCAGTGCTGGCCATCGTGAGCCTCAGCCTCCAATTCTGTAAGTTTGTGTACTGTCTCTACCTCTGCCATTATGTGTGGTTGTAATTTGTGTACGAGTGCTTGGTGTGTATATCCAGGTGTGTTTGTGTATGATCACGTGGTGTGTGTGTATTATATCTGGCCACTTGTGTTTTGTTCTCCAAGGGACCCAGTGACATGGAAACAAAGACAGGTCCTCTAGAGACATTCTCTATGTAGACTAGACCTATCCACTATGATTCCCTGCGATACTCTTAAGTGTTCTTCCTATAACGTGTCTGCTGTGGAATGGCAGGCGCTGCCGGTAGAAAATGGCCTCCGCCACCGTTAGGTCATTGTACACCATCTCCCCTGTGCATAGTCCAGACACAGTGTCTTCGATGCCAGTGAATACAAGGAAACCGGCCCTGTCGTTTAGATACGGAAGACTCTTACTGTCGGTGGATGGGAAGAAGAGTTCCTTAGCTGTTATGTGAAAAGAATATAATTAAAATGTAGGCTAGACTGGAGGATATTATTGAGCTGCAAAAGTAACATCCATATTTGGTGGAAAAATCCTAGTCCCAGATTATGTTGATTATTCTGGGTTCCTGAAACCCATATCAGACTGTGATGAAGTGTTTTTCACTAGGATTAGTTCTTGTCTGGACAAACATGTATTATCAGCTCAAATACGGACTCAATATCCATCTTGCTCTCCCTCACACACACCACACACACCACACACACACACACACACACACACACACACACACACACACACACACACACACACACACACACACACACACACACACACACACACACACACACACACACACACACACACACACACACACACACACACACACACAGGATTACTGTGCAACCCAGTGCTGCAGAGATAGCGTTTTGGGCTGTGCATTTGCCAGAAAATCCCCCCGGCTCCTTCTCAACGCCTCTTTTAGGCTCCTTCCCCCTGTATTACTTTTTGAACTGTGGCCATATAGTACAATACAGCTACACAGGTTCAATATGTAAACTCATATTATAACATATATGTGAAATATGCAGTGCAGTGCATACCTTTCTCTCTCACTCTGTACCATGCTCTCTTCCCTCAAGTCTTTACAGACACCAGAAGAGATGTGAATTCTGTGACTGTGAGTGTGTCTTAACTGCATTGAGAATGTGTGACCCTGCTGCCATCTCTCTCTCCCTCAAAGGCAGTTGTGTCTGTCTGAGGGGGATTGTAGGCTGAAGTAACTTTAATGCCACTACTTAAAACCATTCTCCGCTCCTGCCCTCCAATCTTCTCCTTTAGCAAAAACAAAAGGCAATAAAACATTAAATCCCACTGTAATTGTTACCATAGTGTGTGTGTGTGTGTGTGTGTGTGTGTGTGTGTGTGTGTGTGTGTGTGTGTGTGTGTGTGTGTGTGTGTGTGTGTGTGTGTGTGTGTGTGTGTGTGTGTGTGTGTGTGTGTGTGTGTGGTGTGTGTGTGTGTGTGTGTGTGTGTGTGTGTACACCACACATGCATATGCTAGGCTCGTACGGGTCGCTTACTTTGTCATTGAGCATGTGTCTTGACTCTTGATGTAGTTGTCAATCACTTGAGGAGAACATGATATTTACGTAATCAAAGTATGGTCTGTGTTCGCGTCCTCTCCTTCCCTGTCATGTGATCTGTAGGTTGTCTGTGTGTTGGAGAGAGTCTGTCATAACTTATTCATCAGCCTGCAGGTCATTATCCTCTAGTACAGCCAAGGAGCCAGGGGAAGGCCCAGTGGGACACCAGCACTTCATTGATTGTCATCCCTCTTTCTCCTCCACTTTTCCTCCCTCTCATCTTTCTCTTTTTCTATTTTAGTCTCTTATCTTTCTGTTTTGGTCTGTTCTTTCTTATGCTTCTTCTCTCACTTTTCCTCTTCCTCCTGCCTTCCCTGACTCACTCCCTCCGTTGGGGAAACAAGCCAGTGTATTGAAGCATGGCTTTCAATTTGTTTTCTGAAACCTGATTGATTATGGTGTGTGATCCAGACAGGCGATGACAGATGGTTTGCCGTGACTCTGACACTGCCTGGACGGGGCTCACCATGACAACTGTTTGACAAGCGGCCGGGAGTCCCACAGGAAGAGAGGTGTGAGGCATAGCGGAACAGAGGATGGAGAAGGAGGGGAACAACTGTGGTATTAGTTGTGGCAGTAGTGTGTGGCATTGGTCATGGCAGTAGTGAGTTTATTGGTTGTGGCAGTAGTGTGTGGTGTTAGTCGTGGCAGTAGTGTGTGGTGTTAGTCGTGGCGGTAGTGTGTGGTATTGGTCATGGCAGTAGTGTGTGGTGTTAGTCGTGGCAGTAGTGTGTGGTGTTAGTCGTGGCAGTAGTGTGTGGTATTGGTCATGGCAGTAGTGTGTGGTGTTAGTCGTGGCAGTAGTGTGTGGTGTTAGTCGTGGCAGTAGTGTGTGGTGTTAGTCGTGGCAGTAGTGTGTGGTATTGGTCGTGGCAGTAGTGTGTGGTATTAGTCATGGCAGTAATGTGTGGTATTGGTTGTGGCATTGGTGTTGGTCGTGGCAGTAGTGTGTGGTATTAGTCGTGGCAGTGGTGTGTGATATTGGTCGTGGCAGTAGTGTGTGGTATTAGTTGTGGCAGTAGTGTGTGGTGTTAGTCGTGGCAGTAGTGTGTGGTGTTAGTCGTGGCAGTAGTGTGTGGTATTGGTCATGGCAGTAGTGTGTGGTGTTAGTCGTGGCAGTAGTGTGTGGTGTTAGTCGTGTCAGTAGTGTGTGGTATTAGTTGTGGCAGTAGTGTGTGGTATTAGTCGTGGCAGTAGTGTGTGCTATTAGTCGTGGCAGTAGTGTGTGGTATTGGTCGTGGCAGTGGTGTTGATCGTGGCAGTAGTGTGTGGTATTAGTCGTGGCAGTGGTGTTGGTTGTGGCAGTAGTGTGGGGTGTTGGTCGTGGCGGTAGTGTTTGGTATTAGTCGTGGCAGTAGTGTGTGGTATTGGTCATGGCAGTGGTGTTGGTTGTGGCAGTAGTGTGTGGTATTGGTTGTGGCAGTGGTGTGTGATATTGTTCGTGGCAGTAGTGTGTGGTATTGGGCGTGGCAGTGGTGTTGGTCGTGGCAGTAGTGTTTGTTATTAGTCGTGGCAGTGGTGTGTGGTATTGGTCGTGGCAGTAGTGTGTGATATTGGTCATGTCAGTGGTGTTGGTCGTGGCAGTAGTGTGTGGCATTGGTCGTGTCAGTAGTGTGTGGTATTGGTCATGGCAGTAGTGTGTGGTGTTAGTCGTGGCAGTAGTGTGTGGTGTTAGTCGTGGCAGTAGTGTGTGGTGTTAGTCGTGGCAGTAGTGTGTGGTATTGGTCGTGGCAGTAGTGTGTGGTATTAGTCATGGCAGTAATGTGTGGTATTGGTTGTGGCATTGGTGTTGGTCGTGGCAGTAGTGTGTGGTATTAGTCGTGGCAGTGGTGTGTGATATTGGTCGTGGCAGTAGTGTGTGGTATTAGTTGTGGCAGTAGTGTGTGGTGTTAGTCGTGGCAGTAGTGTGTGGTGTTAGTCGTGGCAGTAGTGTGTGGTATTGGTCATGGCAGTAGTGTGTGGTGTTAGTCGTGGCAGTAGTGTGTGGTGTTAGTCGTGTCAGTAGTGTGTGGTATTAGTTGTGGCAGTAGTGTGTGGTATTAGTCGTGGCAGTAGTGTGTGCTATTAGTCGTGGCAGTAGTGTGTGGTATTGGTCGTGGCAGTGGTGTTGATCGTGGCAGTAGTGTGTGGTATTAGTCGTGGCAGTGGTGTTGGTTGTGGCAGTAGTGTGGGGTGTTGGTCGTGGCGGTAGTGTTTGGTATTAGTCGTGGCAGTAGTGTGTGGTATTGGTCATGGCAGTGGTGTTGGTTGTGGCAGTAGTGTGTGGTATTGGTTGTGGCAGTGGTGTGTGATATTGTTCGTGGCAGTAGTGTGTGGTATTGGTCGTGGCAGTGGTGTTGGTCGTGGCAGTAGTGTTTGTTATTAGTCGTGGCAGTGGTGTGTGGTATTGGTCGTGGCAGTAGTGTGTGATATTGGTCATGTCAGTGGTGTTGGTCGTGGCAGTAGTGTGTGATATTGGTCATGTCAGTGGTGTTGGTCGTGGCAGTAGTGTGTGGCATTGGTCGTGTCAGTAGTGTGTGGTATTGGTCGTGGCAGTGGTGTTGGTCGTGGCTTTAGTGTGTGGTATTAGTCGTGGCAGTAGTGTGTGGTATTAGTCATGGCAGTAGTGTGTGGAATTGGTCATGGCAGTAGTGTGGTATTGGTTGTGTCAGTAGTGTGTGGTGTTGGTCGTGGCAGTCGTTTGTGGTGTTGGTCGTGGCAGTAGTGTGTGGTGTTTGTCGTGGCAGTAGTGTGTGGTGTTGGTCGTGTCAGTAGTGTGTGGTGTTGGTCGTGGCAGTAGTGTGTGGTGTTGGTCGTGGCAGTGGTGTGGTATTGGTCGTGGCAGTGGTGTGGTATTGGTCGTGGCAGTAGTGTGTGGTGCTGGTCGTGGCAGTGGTGTGGTATTGGTCGTGGCAGTGGTGTGGTATTGGTCGTGGCAGTAGTGTGTGGTGTTAGTAGTGTGTGGTGTTGGTCGTGGCAGTAGTTTGTGGTGTTGGTCGTGGCAGTAGTGTGTGGTGTTCGTCGTGGCAGTAGTGTGTGGTGTTTGTCGGGGCAGTGGTGTGTGGTGTTTGTCGGGGCAGTGGTGTGTGGTGTTTGTCGGGGCAGTGGTGTGTGGTATTATAAAAGTAAGTTTTATAATGTTAATTTAAAATGCAGGCAGTCCACGTCTAGTAGGCTGAGAGGAATTGCAGTTTGTGAACTAACACCTATGACTGAGATGTGGTGGTGCCACCTAGCTATCTTAAAATGATACCCACCCCCTAATTACAGTACATCTGGTGTTGTTTTAGCACGGTATCACTAACACTGGGGCTTAATTAAATGTGTGGGTTGAGCATTAGGATGCTACTCTTCTCCAGGATGGATGGCTTTGCCTGCCAAGGCCACACATTATGTTTATTCTCGATACCTTTCTCCTTCTTTCTCTCCCTCCCTATTTCTCTATCCCTCACCATTTGGAAATGGCCCTGTTTTATTTCTCTGGTGGGAGAGATGGAGGGGAGGAAGAGGAGGAAGGTCATTCACAGTCCATCCTGTGTGTTTAAGGTTTACTGTAGCAGCTGACTCTTTACCACAGTACAGGCGGTGTAAAACACGGAGGTGTAAGGCTGGAAGGAAGCTCTCACCAGTGTAATAGACTCACCCTTTTCAACTCTCAGCCAATGCATACAGTCAGAACTACCTGCTCTTCCCCTAATTACTGGCCCTGCTGTACGTTTCTTTATGTACGTTTCTTAAGGCTAGCTAGTTGTTACTTATACCTGGCCCCCTGATGTCGTGAATGTACTGTAGGCTTGCATGTGTGTTGCTTTGGTACCCTGTGTGTGTATGTGTTTGTGTGTGTGTTCATGCTCCAAGCTTGTACACAACTCTGTGTGGTTGCGGGTGTGTGAGTTGGCGTTGATGCCCTGGGCTTGTGTGGCTTGCGTGTTTCTTCAGTATGTGTGCTCTTACATAGTGTGGGCAGTCCGTTACAAAAGGCCCTTTGTATGGGCGACTGTGACAGACCAGGGCAATGAGCAGGCCTGTAATGGGGCCATGGGTCTGCCTAGTGCGCAGGCGTGTGTGTTTGTCGGTGAGTGTGTGTGTGCGGGGAGAAAGGACCAGTTCAGTGAATGGGTTCCAGTGTGTGTCTTCCCCTCTACCCAGTGAGCAGATCTCAGAAAACACTTCCTCCCCCTTTCCCTCGTCACCGGTGAGTCTATACTGATGCTAACTGACCGGTGAGTCTATACTGATGCTAACTGACCGGTGAGTCTATACTGATGCTAACTGACCGGTGAGTCTATACTGATGCTAACTGACCGGTGAGTCTATACTGATGCTAACTGACCGGTGAGTCTATACTGATGCTAACTGACCGGTGAGTCTATACTGATGCTAACTGACCGGTGAGTCTATACTGATGCTAACTGACCGGTGAGTCTATACTGATGCTAACTGACCGGTGAGTCTATACTGATACTAACTGGCCAGTGAGTCTATACTGATGCTAACTGACCGGTGAGTCTATACTGATGCTAACTGACCGGTGAGTCTATACTGATGCTAACTGACCGGTGAGTCTATACTGATGCTAACTGACCGGTGAGTCTATACTGATGCTAACTGACCGGTGAGTCTATACTGATACTAACTGACCGGTGAGTCTATACTGATGCTAACTGACCGGTGAGTCTATACTGATGCTAACTGACCGGTGAGTCTATACTGATGCTAACTGACCAGTGAGTCTATACTGATGCTAACTGACCGGTGAGTCTATACTGATGCTAACTGACCGGTGAGTCTATACTGATACTAACTGACCAGTGAGTCTATACTGATGCTAACTGACCGGTGAGTCTATACTGATGCTAACTGACCGGTGAGTCTATACTGATGCTAACTGACCGGTGAGTCTATACTGATGCTAACTGACCGGTGAGTCTATACTGATGCTAACTGACCGGTGAGTCTATACTGATGCTAACTGACCGGTGAGTCTATACTGATACTAACTGACCGGTGAGTCTATACTGATGCTAACTGACCGGTGAGTCTATACTGATGCTAACTGACCTGTGAGTCTATACTGATGCTAACTGACCGGTGAGTCTATACCTATGCTAACTGACCGGTGAGTCTATACTGATGCTAACTGACCGGTGAGTCTATACTGATGTTAACTGACAGGTGAGTCTATACTGATTCTAACTGACCGGTGAGTCTATACTGATGCTAACTGACCGGTGAGTCTATACTGATGGAAACTGACCGGTGAGTCTATACTGATGCTAACTGACCGGTGAGTCTATACTGATGCTAACTGACCGGTGAGTCTATACTGATACTAACTGACCAGTGAGTCTATACTGATGCTAACTGACCGGTGAGTCTATACTGATGCTAACTGACCGGTGAGTCTATACTGATTCTAACTGACCGGTGAGTCTATACTGATACTAACTGGCCAGTGAGTCTATACTGATGCTAACTGACCGGTGAGTCTATACTGATGCTAACTGACCGGTGAGTCTATACTGATGCTAACTGACCTGTGAGTCTATACTGATGCTAACTGACCTGTGAGTCTATACTGATTCTAACTGACCGGTGAGTCTATACTGATGCTAACTGACCGGTGAGTCTATACTGATGCTAACTGACCGGTGAGTCTATACTGATTCTAACTGACCGGTGAGTCTATACTGATTCTAACTGACCGGTGAGTCTATACTGATTCTAACTGACCGGTGAGTCTATACTGATACTAACTGACCGGTGAGTCTATACTGATACTAACTGACCGGTGAGTCTATACTGATGCTAACTGACCGGTGAGTCTATACTGATTCTAACTGACCGGTGAGTCTATACTGATGCTAACTGACCGGTGAGTCTATACTGATGCTAACTGACCGGTGAGTCTATACTGATGCTAACTGACCGGTGAGTCTATACTGATACTAACTGACCGGTGAGTCTATACTGATGCTAACTGACCGGTGAGTCTATACTGATGCTAACTGACCGGTGAGTCTATACTGATGCTAACTGACCGGTGAGTCTATACTGATGCTAACTGACCGGTGAGTCTATACTGATGCTAACTGACCGGTGAGTCTATACTGATGCTAACTGACCGGTGAGTCTATACTGATACTAACTGACCGGTGAGTCTATACTGATGCTAACTGACCATCTATACTGATGCTAACTGACCGGTGAGTCTATACTGATGCTAACTGACCGGTGAGTCTATACTGATGCTAACTGACCATCTATACTGATGCTAACTGACCGGTGAGTCTATACTGATACTAACTGACCGGTGAGTCTATACTGATACTAACTGACTGGTGAGTCTATACTGATGCTAACTGACCGGTGAGTCTATACTGATACTAACTGACCGGTGAGTCTATACTGATTCTAACTGACCGGTGAGTCTATACTGATGCTAACTGACCGGTGAGTCTATACTGATGCTAACTGACCGGTGAGTCTATACTGATGCTAACTGACCATCTATACTGATGCCAACTGACTATATATACTGTTGCTAACTGACCAGTGAGTCTATACGGATGCTAACTGACTATATATACTTTTGCTAACTGACCAGTGAGTTTATACGGATGCTAACTGACTATATATACTGATGCTAACTGACCAGTGAGTCTATACGGATGATAACTGACTATATAAACTGATACTAACTGACCAGTGAGTCTATACGGATGCCAACTGACTATATATACTGATTCTAACTGACCAGTGAGTCTATACGGATGCTAACTGACTATATATACTGATGCTAACTGACCAGTGAGTCTATACGGATGCTAACTGACTATATATACTGATGTTAACTGACCAGTGAGTCTATACGGATGCTAACTGACTATATATACTGATGTTAACTGACCAGTGAGTCTATACGGATGCTAACTGACTATATATACTGATGTTAACTGACCAGTGAGTCTATACGGATGCTAACTGACTATATATACTGATGTTAACTGACCAGTGAGTCTATACGGATGCTAACTGACTATATATACTGATGTTAACTGACCAGTGAGTCTATACGGATGCCAACTGACTATATATACTGATTCTAACTGACCAGTGAGTCTATACGGATGCTAACTGACTATATATACTGATGCTAACTGACCAGTGAGTCTATACGGATGCTAACTGACTATATATACTGATGCTAACTGACCAGTGAGTCTATACGGATGCTAACTGACTATATATACTGATGTTAACTGACCAGTGAGTCTATACGGATGCTAACTGACTATATATACTGATTTTAACTGACCAGTGAGTCTATACGGATGCTAACTGACTATATATACTGATGTTAACTGACCAGTGAGTCTATACGGATGCTAACTGACTATATATACTGATGTTAACTGACCAGTGAGTCTATACGGATGCTAACTGACTATATATACTGATGTTAACTGACCAGTGAGTCTATACGGATGCTAACTGACTATATATACTGATGTTAACTGACCAGTGAGTCTATACGGATGCCAACTGACTATATATACTGATGCTAACTGACCAGTGAGTCTATACGGATGCTAACTGACTATATATACTGATGCTAACTGACCAGTGAGTCTATACGGATGCCAACTGACTATATATACTGATGCTAACTGACCAGTGAGTCTATACGGATGCTAACTGACTTTATATACTGATGCTAACTGACCAGTGAGTCTATACGGATGCTAACTGACTATATAAACTGATACTAACTGACCAGTGAGTCTATACGGATGCTAACCCGTGAGGTTTTTCTTTGCAACATCCCGGAGTCGGCTCTTCACTGTTAGCATTGAGACTGGTGCCTTCATTTCTCAGAACAAGAATAGACTGACGAGTTTCAGAATAAAGGTCTTTGTTTCTGGCCATTTTGAGCCTGTAATCGAACCCACAAATGCTGATGCTCCAGATACTCAACTAGTCTAAAGAAGGTGAGTTTTATTGCTTCTTTAAGCAGAACAACAGTTTTCAGCTGTGCTAATATAATTGCAAAAGGGTTTTCTAATGATCAGTTAGCCTTTTAAAATGATAAACTTGGATTAGCTAACACAACGTGCCATTGGAACACAGGAGTGATGGTTGCTGATAATGGGACTCTGTACGTCTATGTAGATATTCCATTAAAAATGAGCCGTTTCCAGCTACAATAGTCATTTACAACATTAGACAATGTCTACACTGTATTTCTAATCAATTTGATGTTATTTTAATGGACAGAAAATGTGCTTTTCTTTCAAAAACAAGGACATTTCTAAGTGACCCCAAACTTTTGAACGGTAGTGCAATTCAACACGTCTATTTTTCGTTGTCATGGTTACACTGTTTTTATAGCTTCAAATGTCTTTCCTGTTTCCACTCTGGGGGGTTGCTGTATCCGGGAGATGGAATGTACTGGTTGGGGTTAATATGGATGCCCTCACTTTAAGATAGTGTGGCTTCTATTTAGGCTAGTTGATTTAAAGGTTGTCATAGGAATGAAAGGGCCTCTCTCCTTTTATAGTTAGAAAGTGTCTTGCTCTGTCTCTCTTTGCAAAGATATGTAATATTTACCTACTCCACTGCCGGGCTTCAGGACAACCAGGGTTTCTGAGGGAAGTGTGTGTGTCAATGTGTGTGCGGGGTAGTGAGTATTGTCAGGAGGGCATTGCGTTTCAACTTCTTCCCAGGATCCTGTGTTTCTGAATGGGACTGCAGTGGTTCCCACACCGCTCTCTCCCATTGGGCCGCCTGGCCTTGGGGTCACAGGTCAATGGTTGTCAAGGCAACCCTGGGTTATTGGTGAGGGACTCTGTACAGGGTTCTACTGCTGTTTACATGTAGATGAACTGGGCTGAGGTTTGGCTGAAGCTGGGGGGGGCTGGGCCGGCGCTGAGACTGGGCTGAAGGGGAGGCTGGGCTAGCGCTGAGGTTGGACTCAGGAGGAGGCTGGGGACATGATTGGCTGAGGCTGGGCTGAGGAGGAGGCTGGGGACATGATGGGCTGAGGCTGGGCTGAGGACATGATGGGCTGAGGCTGGGCTGAGGGGAGGCTGGGCTGAAGCTGGAGACATGAATGGCTGAGGCTGGACTGAGGAGGAGGTTGGGCTGAGGCTGGGAACATGCTCTCGCTATACTTCTATCTCGCTCTCTTTCTCTCACTCAATCCTTCATTCTCTGCTATTTCATTCAGTCTCTCTCTCCCTCACAATCTGTCAAACATTGAGGAGTTGACCCATTAACCTCTCTTGGGTAGGGGGCAGTATTTTCATGTCCGGATGAAAAGCGTGCCCAAAGTAAACTGCCTGTTACTCAGGCCCAGAAGCTAGGATAGGCATATAATAGGGAGATTTGTATAGAAAACCCTCGAAAGTTTCTAAAACTGTTAAAATTATGTCTGTGAGTATAACAGAACTGATATGGTAGGCAAAATCCTCTCAGATTGCAGTTCCTAGGCCTTCCACTAGATGTCAACAGTCTTTAGAAATAGCTGGTTTTTGGAAAAATTTGTTTGTTAATATTGTGGCTTCCATTTTGGCTGTAGTGTTTCCAAGCGCGTGGATGAGAGCGCGTTCTTTGGTATTTTTCTCCGGTAAAGACAATAACGATTCTCCGTCTTAAATTTGATCATTTATTTACGTATTAGGGTAGCTAAGGTTTGATTATAAACGTTCTTTGACTTGTTTGGAAAAGTTTATTAGTAACGTTTGGGATTCATTTTGTATGCATTTTGATGGAAGGAAACTGGGTGGATTATTGACTGAAGTGCGCCAGCTAAACTGAGTTTTGAGTTATGGAACAAAAGGACCAGTTGTGATGTAACTGGGACCTTTTGGAGTGCCAACAGAAGAAGATCATCAAAGGTGATCTTATATCGCTATTTCTGACTTTTGTGGCGCACCTGCCTGGTTGAAATATGCTTTTGTATGCGGGGCGCTGTCCTCAAATAATCGCATGGTGTGCTTTCGCCGTAAAACCTTTTTGAAATCTGACACAGTGGCTGGATTAACAAGAAGTTAAGCTTTATTTTGATGTATTACACTTGTGATTTTATGAAAGTTAAATATTTATAATTCTGTATTTTGAATTCCGCGCTCTGCAATTTCACCGGATGTTGGCCAGGTGGGACGCTACCGTCCCACCTGCCTATAAGAAGTTAAAGTAATTTGAAAATGTTTATACCCCCCCCCCTCTCTCTCCAGTCCACCTAATCCCCACTACGCCCATGGGTGAGGAGCGGCCCCCCCAGGGTCAGGGTCAAGGCCAGGGCCAAGGGAAGAGCAGGAAGAGAGTGATCCCTGTCCCCAACACAGAGGCTTCTGAACCAGACCCTATCGCTGAGGCTTATGGCTACTGCAACACCCCTGACCGCTCTGAACAGGCCTGGGAGGGTGAGACACACACACACACATACACACAGTCTAATCCGCTGTTCCATTGGGAAGAAAGAGCAATGTTTCAGTCCTTTGCAGTCTGCTAACGTGTTAGCCTATGGCTCAACCAATCAGTGAAGATAAGTCAAAGCTCAGGTTTTATAACAGAACTTTAGGGAGTCAGTCAGTAGGCAACAAGGAAGGAAATACAGAACACTTAGCTGTGTGTACTAGAGGTCGACCCATTATTATTTTTCAACGCTGATACCGATACCGATTATTGGAGGACCAAAAAAAGCCGATACTGATTAATCGGACAATTTTTATATATATATTTGTAATAATGACAATTACAACAATACTGAATGAACAATGAACATTTTTATTTTAACTTAATATAATACATAAATAACATCTATTTAGTCTCAAATAAATAATGAAACATGTTCAATTTGTTTTAAATAATGCAAAAACAAAGTGTTGGAGAAGAAAGTAAAAGTGCAATATGTTCCATGTAAAAAAGCTAACGTTTAAGTTCCTTGCTCAGAACATATGAAAGCTGGTGGTTCCTTTTAACATTAGTCTTCAATATTCCCAGGAAAGAAGTTTTAGGTTGTAGTTATTATCGGACTATTTTTCTCTATACCATTTGTATTTCATATACCTTTGACTATTGGATGTTCTAATTGGTACTTTAGTATTGCCAGCCTAATCTCGGGAGTTGATAGGCTTGAAGTCATAAACAGCGCAATGCTTGAAGCACAGTGAAGAGCTGCTGGCAAACGCAGGAAAGTGCTGTTTGAATGAATGCTTATGAGCCTGCTGCTGCCTACCATCGCTCAGTCAGACTGCTCTATCAAATCATAGACTTAATTATAATATAATAACACACAGAAATACGAGCCTTAAGGCATTAATATGGTCAAATCCGGAAACTATCATTTCGAAAACAAAACGTTTATTTTTATAGTGAAATACGGAACCGTTACGTATTTTATCTAACGGGTGGCATCCGTAAGTCTAAATATTCCTGTTACATTGCACAACCTTCAATGTCATGTCATAATTACGTAAAATTCTGGCAAATTAGTTCGCAACGAGCCAGGCGGCCCAAACTGTTACATATACCCTGACTCTGTGTGCAATGAACGCAAGAGAAGTGACACACTTTCCCTAGTTAATTTTGCCTGCTAACATGAATTTCTTTTAACTAAATATAAAGATTTAAAAAATATATACTTCTGTGTATTGATTTTAAGAAAGGCATTGATGTTTATGGTTAGGTATATTTGTGCACCGATTGTACTTTTTTTCGCAAATGCGCTTTTGTTAAATCATCCCCCGTTTGGCGAAGTTGGCTGTCTTTGTTAGGAAGAAATGGTCTTCACACAGTTCGCAACGCGCCAGGCGGCCCAAACTGCTGCATATACCCTGACTCTGTTGCACAGAACGCAAGAGAAGTGACACAATTCCCCTAGTTAAAATAAATTCATGTTAGCATGCAATATTAACTAAATATGCAGATTTAAAAATATATACTTCTGTATTGATTTTAAAGAAAGGCGTTGATGTTTATGGTTAGGTGCATTGGTGCAACGACAGGGCTTTTTTCACAAAAGTGCTTGTTAAATCACCCGTTTGGCGAAGTAGGCTGTGATTCAATGATAAAATAACAGGCACCGCAACGATTATATGCAACGTAGGACACGCTAGTTAAACTAGTAATATCATCAATCATGTGTAGTTAACTAGTGATTATGTTAAGATTGATTGTTTTTTATAAGATAAGTTTAATGTTAGCTAGCACCTTACCTTGGCTACTTGCTGCACTCGCATAACAGGTAGTCAGCCTGCCACGCAGTCTCCTCGTGGAGTGCAATGTAATCGGCTGAAAACTTGAAATCAGCCCTAATGAATCGGCCATTGTAACGGCTTTCGTTGGTGGAAGGAGAGGAGGACCAAAATGCAGCGTGGTAAGTGTTCGTCATATTTTAATTTCAAACTGAACACCACACAAAATAACAACGATAAGAAAAAACAAAACAGTTCTGTAAGGTGAACAGACACTAAACAGAAAATAAACACCCACAACCCATAGTGGGAAACAGGCTACCTAAATATGATTCTCAATCAGAGACAACGATCGACAGCTGCCTCTGATTGAGAACCATATCAGGCCAGACATAGAAATACAACAACACAGAAAACAGAACATAGACTACCCACCCCAACTCACGCCCTGACCAACCTAACACAAAGACATAAAAAGAAGCTAAGGTCAGAACGTGACAGCCATTCCGATTAATTGGTCAACCTCTAGTGTGTACACTAGATGTGTTGGGTTATGTAAAGATAATTGATAGGCTGGGTTTGGGTCATAGTTTGCGAGAGGATAAAGGGTCATGGTTAGAGGATAGAGAGGATAAAGGATCATGGTTAGGGGATAGAGAGAATAAAGGGTCATGGTTAGAGGATAGAGAGGATAAAGGATCACGGTTAGAGGATAGAGAGAATAAAGGGTCATGGTTAGCCAGAGGATAGAGAGAATAAAGGGTCATGGTTAGAGTATAGAGAGGATAAAGGGTCATGGTTAGAGGATCGAGAGAATAAAGGGTCATGGTTAGCCAGAGGATAGAGAGGATAAAGGGTCATGGTTAGAGGATAGAGAGAATAAAGGTTCATGGTTAGAGGATAGAGAGGATAAAGGGTCATGGTTAGAGGATAGAGAGGATAAAGGGTCATGATTAGAAGAGGATAGAGAGGATAAAGGGTCATGGTTAGCTAGAGGATTGAGAGGATAAAGGGTAATGGTTTGAAGAGGATAGAGAGGATAAAGGGTCATGGTTAGAGGATAGAGAGAATAAAGGGTCATGGTTAGAGGATAGAGAGGATAAAGGGTCATGGTTAGAGGATAGAGAGAATAAAGGGTCATGTTTAGCTAGAGGATTGAGAGGATAAAAGGTCATGGTTAGAGGATAGAGTGGATAAAGGGTCATGGTTAGAGGATAGAGAGAATAAAGGGTCATGGTTAGAGGATAGAGAGGATAAAGGGTCATGGTTAGAGGATAGAGAGGATAAAGGGTCATGGTTAGAGGATAGAGAGGATAAAGGGTCATGGTTAGAGGATAGAGATAATAAAGTGTCATGGTTAGAGGATAGAGAGAATAAAGGGTCATGGTTAGAGGATAGAGAGGATAAAGGGTCATAGTTAGCTAGAGGATAGAGAGAATAAAGGGTCATGGTTAGAGGATAGAGAGGATAGAGGGTCATGGTTAGAGGATAGAGAGAATAAAGGATCATGGTTAGCTAGAGGATAGAGAGGATAAAGGGTCATGGTTAAAGGATAGAGAGAATAAAGGGTCATGGTTAGCTAGAGGATAGAGAGGATAAAGGGTCATGGTTAGAGGATAGAGAGAATAAAGGGTCATGGTTAGCTAGAGGATAGAGAGGATAAAGGGTCATGGTTAAAGGATAGAGAGAATAAAGGGTCATGGTTAGCTAGAGGATAGAGAGGATAAAGGGTCATGGTTAGAGGATAGAGAGGATAAAGGGTCATGGTTAGCCAGAGGATAGAGAGGATAAAGGGTCATGGTTAGAGGATAGAGAGAATAAAGGTTCATGGTTAGAGGATAGAGAGGATAAAGGGTCATGGTTAGAGGATAGAGAGGATAAAGGGTCATGATTAGAAGAGGATAGAGAGGATAAAGGGTCATGGTTAGCTAGAGGATAGAGAGGATAAAGGTTCATGGTTAGAGGATAGAGAGAATAAAGGGTCATGGTTAGAGGATAGAGAGGATAAAGGGTCTTGGTTAGAGGATAGAGAGGATAAAGGGTCATGGTTAGAGGATAGAGAGGATAAAGGGTCATGGTTAGAGGATAGAGAGGATAAAGGGTCATGGTTAGAGGATAGAGAGAATAAAGGGTCATGGTTAGAGGATAGAGAGAATAAAGGGTCATGGTTAGAGGATAGAGGATAGAGAGGATAAAGGGTCATGGTTAGAGGATAGAGATAATAAAGGGTCATGGTTAGAGGATAGAGATAATAAAGGGTCATGGTTAGAGGATAGAGAGGATAAAGAGTCATGGTTAGAGGATAGAGAGGATAAAGGGTCATGGTTAGAGGATAGAGAGGATAAAGGGTCATGGTTAGAGGATAGAGAGGATAAAGGGTCATGGTTAGAGGATAGAGATAATAAAGGGTCATGGTTAGAGCATAGAGATAATAAAGGGTCATGGTTAGAGGATAGAGAGGATAAAGGGTCATGGTTAGCTAGAGGATAGAGAGAATAAAGGGTCATGATTAGAGGATAGAGAGAATAAAGGGTCATGGTTAGAGGATAGAGAGGATAAAGGGTCATGGTTAGGGGATAGAGAGGATAAAGGGTCATGGTTAGAGGATAGAGAGGATAAAGCGTCATGTTTAGAGGATAGAGATGATAAAGGGTCATGGTTAGAGGATAGAGAGGATAGAGAGGATAATGGGTCATGGTTAGAGGATAGAGAGAATAAAGGGTCATGGTTAGCTAGAGGATAGAGAGAATAAAGGGTCATGGTTAGAGGATAGAGGATAAAGGGTCATGGTTAGCTAGAGGATAGAGATAATAAAGGGTCATGGTTAGAGGATAGAGATAATAAAGGGTCATGGTTAGAGGATAGAGAGGATAAAGGGTCATGGTTAGAGGATAGAGAGAATTAAGGGTCATGGTTAGAGGATAGAGAGAATAAAGCGTCATGGTTAGAGGATAGAGAGGATAAAGGGTCATGGTTAGAGGATAGAGAGGATAAAGGGTCATGGTTAGAGGATAGACAGAATAAAGGGTCATGGTTAGAGGATAGAGAGGATAAAGGGTCATGGTTAGAGGATAGAGAGGATAAAGGGTCATGGTTAGAGGATAGAGAGGATAAAGGGTCATGATTAGAGGATAGAGAGGATAAGGGGTCATGGTTACAGGATAGAGAGAATAAAGGGTCATGGTTAGAGGATAGAGAGAATAAAGGGTCATGGTTAGAGGATAGAGAGGATAAAGGGTCATGGTTAGAGGATAGAGATAATAAAGGGTCATGGTTAGAGGATAGAGATAATAAAGGGTCATGGTTAGAGGATAGAGAGGATAAAGGGTCATGGTTAGAGGATAGAGAGAATAAAGGGTCATGGTTAGAGGATAGAGATAATAAAGGGTCATGGTTAGAGGATAGAGATAATAAAGGGTCATGGTTAGAGGATAGAGAGGATAAAGGGTCATGGTTAGAGGATAGAGAGAATAAAGGGTCATGGTTAGAGGAAAGAGAGAATAAAGGGTCATGGTTAGAGGATAGAGAGAATAAAGGGTCATGGTTAGAGGATAGAGAGAATAAAGGGTCATGGTTAGAGGATAGAGAGGATAAAGGGTCATGGTTAGAGGATAGAGAGGATAAAGGGTCATGGTTAGCCAGAGTATAGAGAGGATAAAGGGTCATGGTTAGAGGATAGAGAGGATAAAGGTTCATGGTTAGAGGATAGAGAGGATAAAGGGTCATGGTTAGAGGATAGAGAGGATAAAGGGTCATGATTATAAGAGGATAGAGAGGATAAAGGGTCATGGTTAGAGGATAGAGAGGATAAAGGGTCATGGTTAGAGGATAGAGAGGATAAAGTGTCATGGTAAGCTACAGGATAGAGAGGATAAAGGGTCATGATTAGAGGATAGAGAGGATAAAGGATCATGGTTAGAGGATAGAGAGGATAAAGGGTCATGATTAGAGGATAGAGAGGATAAAGGGTCATGGTTAGAGGATAGAGAGAATAAAGCGTCATGGTTAGAGGATAGAGAGGATAAAGGATCATGGTTAGAGGATAGAGAGGATAAAGGGTCATGATTAGAGGATAGAGAGGATAAAGGGTCATGGTTAGAGGATAGAGAGAATAAAGGGTCATGGTTAGAGGATAGAGATAATAAAGGGTCATGGTTAGAGGATAGAGATAATAAAGGGTCATGGTTAGAGGATAGAGAGGATAAAGGGTCATGGTTAGAGGATAGAGAGAATAAAGGGTCATGGTTAGAGGATAGAGAGAATAAAGGGTCATGGTTAGAGGATAGAGAGAATAAAGGGTCATGGTTAGAGGATAGAGAGAATAAAGGGTCATGGTTAGAGGATAGAGAGGATAAAGGGTCATGGTTAGAGGATAGAGAGGATAAAGGGTCATGGTTAGAGGATAGAGAGGATAAAGGTTCATGGTTAGAGGATAGAGAGGATAAAGGGTCATGGTTAGAGGATAGAGAGGATAAAGGGTCATGATTAGAAGAGGATAGAGAGGATAAAGGGTCATGGTTAGCTAGAGGATAGAGAGGATAAAGGGTCATGGTTAGAGGATAGAGAGGATAAAGTGTCATGGTAAGCTAGAGGATAGAGATGATAAAGGGTCATGATTAGAGGATAGAGAGGATAAAGGATCATGGTTAGAGGATAGAGAGGAAAAAGGGTCATGATTAGAGGATAGAGAGGATAAAGGGTCATGGTTAGAGGATAGAGAGAATAAAGCGTCATGGTTAGAGGATAGAGAGGATAAAGGATCATGGTTAGAGGATAGAGAGGATAAAGGGTCATGGTTAGAGGATAGAGAGGATAAAGGGTCATGATTAGAGGATAGAGAGGATAAAGGGTCATGGTTAGAGGATAAAGAGGATAAAGGGTCATGGTTAGCTAGAGGATAGAGAGGATAAAGGGTCATGGTTAGAGGATAGAGAGGATAAAGGGTCATGATTAGAGGATAGAGAGGATAAAGGGACATGGTTAGAGGATAGAGAGGATAAAGGGTCATGGTTAGCTAGAGGATAGAGAGGATAAAGGGTCATGGTTAGCTAGAGGATAGAGATAATAAAGGGTCATGGTTAGAGGATAGAGAGGATAAAGGGTCATGATTAGAGGATAGAGAGGATAAAGGGTCATGGTTAGAGGATAGAGAGAATAAAGCGTCATGGTTAGAGGATAGAGAGGATAAAGGATCATGATTAGAGGATAGAGAGGATAAAGGGTTATGGTTAGAGGATAGAGAGGATAAAGGGTCATGGTTAGCTAGAGGATAGAGAGGATAAAGGATCATGGTTAGAGGATAGAGAGGATAAAGGGTCATGGTTAGAGGATAGAGAGGATAAAGGATCATGGTTAGAGGATAGAGAGGATAAAGGGTCATGATTAGAGGATAGAGAGGATAAAGGGTCATGGTTAGCTGGAGGATAGAGAGGATAAAGTGTCATGGTTAGCTAGAGGATAGAGGAATCATTGAAAAGTAAAAGACTAAAGTTACATACATGGGATGCTTTAGTGAATTTCAGAATGTCTGGAATAGAAAAGGCAGAAATAAAACAATTCAATAAGCATTCGCAGCCAGTCATCCAAAACATAGTCCTATGCAGTCGTTAAATTCCTATAGAAGGCTGAGGATGTGTGTTCAACAGGCAGAGAGAATAAAGGATAGAGAGAATAAAGGGTCATGGTTAGAGGATAGAGAGGATAAAGGGGATAAAGGGTCATGGTTAGAGGATAGAGAGGATAAAGGGTCATGGCTAGAGGATAGAGAGGATAAAGGGTCATGGTTAGAGGATAGAGAGGATAAAGGGTCATGATTAGAGGATAGAGAGGATAAAGGGTCATGGTTAGAGGATAGAGAGGATAAAGGTTCATGATTAGTGTATGATAGAGAGGATAAAGGGTCATGGTTAGAGGATAGAGAGGATAAAGGTTCATGGTTAGAGGATAGAGAGGATAAAGGGTCATGATTAGAGGATAGAGAGGATAAAGGGTCATGGTTAGAGGATAGAGAGGATAAAGGGTCATGATTAGAGGATAGAGAGGATAAAGGGTCATGGTTAGAGGATAGAGAGGATAAAGGGTCATGGTTCATTTTATTTATCGATACCATAAACTGTTATTCTTTTTTAATAATTGAAGCTAAACCAATCCGACCTCAACAAGCACTAATCGGTCAGTATCATTAGTTTTGCACAGGCCAGATGATTCAAGTCCACTGTGGTATGGAAGAACATCTGACTGCTGGAACGGTTTTTCTCTGTCAGTCAATAAACAACTACTATAGTCTTTATTCAAACCATGCACACTCTCACAGACTCATGACAGCAACACTTCAGATTTATCAATAAGGATTGGAGCCACTTGTTTCACATACTTCAAGGTTATCTGTAAAGCTGTCCTCTGATATTGTGTTGGTGTAATATTACACCAAGAATAAGCCAAGAATGTATTTTTTATAAATCATCACTATCACTACCAAAACGAGCCTTACAGCTACAGCTACAACCACTACTACTATGATGGTGAGGATGATGGTGGTGATGAGGATGATGGTGGTGATGATGGTGGTGATGATGATGATGGTGGTGATGATGATGATGATGGTGGTGGTGATGATGAGGATGATGGTGGTGATGATGATGGTGAGGATGAGGATGATGGTGGTGGTGATGATGGTGATGATGATGATGGTGATGATGATGGTGGTGATGATGATGGTGAGGATGATGGTGGTGATGATGATGATGATGATGATGGGGATGATGATGGTGGTGGTGATGATGATGATTTTGGTGGTGGTGATGGTGGTGGTGATGATGGTGATAATGGTGATGATGATGAATGTGGTGATGGTGATGATTTTGGTGATGATGGTGGTGATGATGGTGGTGGTGATGATGATTTTGGTGGTGATGGTGCTGATGGTGGTGATGGTGAATATATGTGGTTCTCTCCCCTCCCAGGACACAGCCCTGTGGACTACAAGCTGCTGTCTGTTCAGGTGATGATTCGCCATGGCGACCGTTACCCCCTTTATGCCATCCCCAAAACCAAGCGGCCTGCCATCGACTGCACGTTGTCCCCAAAGAGGTGAGAGCAACGCCCACTGACTGAACATCCAACCAAACCAAGGGAATGATGATGCAATACATAGTCTGTAGTCTCCTATTGTTCATTATTCATTCATAAAGGCCTTCTGTTAAATAAAGATGGCCTCCTGAATTAACTGAGTCTCTCATGTAAATATTAGGTATTCCCTCCAGCTCCACGGTTTCCATTAGATCATTGTGAATACAGGGCAGAAAAGCATGCCACACAGACATGTGAGTCAGACACGCCTCTCTCCTTCTCAACAGAACTAGCTGGCAGTAACCATCCATAATAATCACATTTCTCTTGTCAACAGCTCATTCCCCCCAAAAAATGCAGTTTTGACTGCATCAGAAAATGACACCACTTTGTCTTGTGAAATTAACCATCTCCCCTCTCTTACCCCCTAGTATTTTCTCGTTAGCACATCGGTGAAAAACTTTAATATACTTAGAGGATAGCTTTAAATAACTTTAAATAATTGCTATGAAGAAGAGGGGAATGTGAGAAGAGAATATGAGCTGCTGTTGTTAGTCGAAGTGATTAGCTGTGGTTATGCAGTGTGGGATTTGGAGCTACAAGATCTGACTTCTCCCTCTGGGATTGGAGATGAGACGTGTCTGCTGTGTAATTATCTGGAGTGTCAGGGAGGTGCATGTTCTGCTTGGGGCCAGAGGTTGGCTGGTGCTCAGTCTCAGACCTGATCAGACTACACTGAGACACTCTCTCCTTATTTCAAAGTGTGACTATGTTGACTGTCTAACAGTCATTCTGTCTCTCATTTTAACTTTTATCTCTGTCTTGTTTTCCCTCCATCTCTCTCTCTGGTAGACTGTCATTGTTATCATTATTGTGATGGGTGATTTTACTGCATCTGTTTCCGGCTACTCTCTGGTACACACACACACACACACACACACACACACACACACACACACACACACACACACACACACACACACACACACACACACACACACACACACACATTTTGATATTTGAAATTTCTCTCTTTCATGTTCTCTCATCTTCCCATATTCTTTTCTCTCTCTGTGTATTACTGTCTTATTATCTGTTCACCTCCCCTTCTCATCCACTTGTCATCCTGTCTGCCATCCCACTGTCACCTCCCCTTCTCATCCACTTGTCATCCTGTCTGCCATCCCACTCACCTCCCCTTCTCATCCACTTGTCATCCTGTCTGTCATCCCACTGTCACCTCCCCTTCTCATCCAGTTGTCATCCTGTCTGTTATCCCACTGTCACCTCCCCTTCTCATCCACTTGTCATCCTGTCTGTCATCCCACTGTTACCTCCCCTTCTCATCCACTTG
Organism: Salvelinus fontinalis; assembly: GCF_029448725.1. NCBI lineage: Eukaryota > Metazoa > Chordata > Actinopteri > Salmoniformes > Salmonidae > Salvelinus > Salvelinus fontinalis. The sequence goes on from NC_074697.1 coordinate 21,061,588, forward strand.
TCATCCTGTCTGTCATCCCACTGTCACCTCCCCTTCTCATCCACCTGTCAACCTGTCTGTCTGTCATCCCACTTTCACCTCCCCTTCTCATCCACTTGTCATCCTGTCTGTCACCTCCCCTTCTCATCCACTTGTCACCCTGTCTGTCATTCCACTGTTCACCTCCCCTTCTCATCCACTTGTCATCCTGTCTGTTATCCCACTGTCACCTCCCCTTCTCATCCACCTGTCAACCTGTCTGTCATCCCACTGTTCACCTCCCCTTCTCATCCACTTGTCATCCTGTCTGTCATCCCACTGTTCACCTCCCCTTCTCATCCACTTGTCATCCTGTCTGTCATCCCACTGTCACCTCCCCTTCTCATCCACCTGTCAACCTGTCTGTCTGTCATCCCACTTTCACCTCCCCTTCTCATCCACTTGTCATCCTGTCTGTCACCTCCCCTTCGCATCCACTTGTCACCCTGTCTGTCATTCCACTGTTCACCTCCCCTTCTCATCCACTTGTCATCCTGTCTGTTATCCCACTGTCACCTCCCCTTCTCATCCACCTGTCAACCTGTCTGTCATCCCACTGTTCACCTCCCCTTCTCATCCACTTGTCATCCTGTCTGTAATCCCACTGTTCACCTCCCCTTTTCATCCACTTGTCATCCTGTCTGTCATTCCACTGTTCACCTCCCCTTCTCATCCAGTTGTCATCCTGTCTGTTATCCCACTGTCACCTCCCCTTCTCATCCACCTGTCATCCAGTCTGTTATCCCACTGTCACCTCCCCTTCTCATCCACCTGTCATCCAGTCTGTCATCCCACTGCATCTCACTGCTCTGCTCCCCCTCTCCTCCACCTGGCATCCTGTCTGTCATCCCACTGCTCTGCTCTGTCTCTCATCATGCAGCTGGCACTTTCTGAAAATATATTATTTATAGAAAGGGAAGTCATTGCTGTGGCTCTTGCCTCAGTCAAAAGTGTGTGTGTGTGAGTGACTGTGTGTGAGTGTGTGTGAGTGACTGTGTGTGAGTGTGAGTGACTGTGTGTGAGTGTGTGTGAGTGTGTGTGAGTGTGTGTGAGTGTGTGTGAGTGAGTGAGTGTGTGTGTGAGTGGGTGAGTGAGTGTGTGGGTGAGTGAGTGTGTGGGTGAGTGAGTGGGTGAGTGTGTGAGGATGAGTGTGTGAGTCTGTGAGTGACTGAGTGACTGAGTTTGTGTGAGGGCACTTGGGTTCTGTCTACTTTGATTGGCACAACAGAGGGATCCCTGGTGACTTGCATAACCTTGGATCTTGGCATGTCATTCTGAACATATGGCCGATAAATTCCTCCCCATTCCTCTTTTTGGGATATCTTAGTTTCTGGCCATTTGCAAAATTCAACATGGGCATTTCATTCTGAGCTGATGGGTCTTGCAGAGGACGAGTCAGTAATCTGAGTCATCTGTGGTCACTGGGCCTGGCCTTCACAGAGCTAAGAGGACTGGTGAATATGTCTGCTATGAAGCCAAACCTACAACCTAATTACACATATTCACTAATGTGTGGCATGTCATCAGAAGGCATAACACAAACCACATGAGCACTCAGGTATTCTGAGTTTGTGTCTGTACTCTCTGCCTTTCTGTCTCTCTGCCTTTCTGTCTCTCTGCCTCTTTTCCCCAGTGCTCCTCTGCAACTCTCTCTCTCTCTCTCTGTGTGTTTGGTGTGACTGGTCCAGTATTCAATGCCATCTGGCTCTCCGCACTGACATTCCACGCCAAGTCAGAACTGAAAGGGAGGGAGGAGAGAGAGAGAAACAGAGAGATGCAGGGCAAGACAGTCGAGCGTAGAGATTGGGAAGAGAGAAAGCAAGAGTGTGAGACAGAGAGAGAGAGAAATAGAGAGACAGAGAGAGAGAGAGAAATAGAGAGTGTGAGACAGAGAGAGAGAGAAATAGAGAGACAGAGAGAGAGAGAGAAATAGAGAGAGAGAGAGAGAAATAGAGAGTGTGAGAGAGAGAAATAGAGAGACAGAGAGAGAGAGAGAAATAGAGAGTGTGAGACATAGAGAGAGAGAAATAGAGAGTGTGAGACATAGAGAGAGAGAAATAGAGAGAGTGAGACATAGAGAGAGAGAAATAGAGAGTGAGACATAGAGAGAGTGAGAGAGAGAGAAATAGAGAGTGAGACATAGAGAGAGAAATAGAGAGGGTGAGGGGTGGAGGGAGGGAGACTTGGGGAGGTTGAGATGTGGCCCTCCTGAGAGAGGAGTTCAGTTTTTCTGGTGCTGCAATAGATGCACCAGAAGTGTGTGTTTGAGCAGGCTGTGTTGTCTCTGGGGCATGTGTGGATTATGTGTGTGTGCTTGAGAGAGAGAAAGAGAGAGAGAGAGAGAAACGGAGAGGAGAGCAAGAGAGACAGAGAGAGATGGAGAGGACAGCGAGAGAGAGAGAGAAGAGGGGTAGAGAGAGAAGAGATTTAGAGAGAGAGAAACAGAGCGAGGAGAGAGAGAGAAGAGAGATAGAGATGTAGAAAGAGAGAGAGATAGAGAAACACTGAAGCAATACAAACGCACCCTAAGAACAAAAAAGGAACAGCACATTAGAAATCAGCTGGTTGGAATTGAGGAATCCATAGAATCAAACCACTTCTGGGAGAATTGGAATAAATTAAACAAACCTCATCATGAGGAATTGGCTATCCAAAATGGGGATATGTGGAGAAATCACTTTGCAAACCTCTACAGCAATATAACAAAGAGCCCAGAACAAAAAGATATACAAGAAAAATTACAAATCCTTGAATTAGCAGTCAAAGACTATCAGAATCCTGTGGATACCCCAATTACAGAAGAAGAATTATTGGAAAAACTAAACAATCTCCAACCCAAAAAGGCCTGTGGTGCTGATGGTATTTTAAATGAAATGATCAAATATACAGACCACAAATTCAAATTGGCTATACTCAAACTCTTCAACATTATCCTCACTGCAGGTATTTTCCCCGATATTTGGAACCAGGGATTGATCACACCAATCTATAAAAATGGAGACAAATTTGACCCAAATAATTACAGAGGAATTTGCGTTAACAGCAACTTGGGGAAAATTCTCTGCAGTATTATAAATAGCAGACTACATCATTTCCTTGACGAACACAACGTCCTGAGCAGAAGCCAGATTGGATTTCTGAAAAATTATCGTACAACAGACCACATTTACACCCTCCACACTCTAATTGATAAACAAGTTAACCAAAACAAAGGCAAAATCTACTCGTGTTTTGTAGATTTCAAGAAAGCATTTGATTCAATTTGGCACGAAGGTCTTTTTTATAAACTAATAGAAAGTGGTATTGGAGGGAAAACATATGATTTTATTAAATCAATGTACACTAAAAACAAATGTGCGGTTAAAATTGGCAACAAGCAAACAGACTTCTTCTCTCAGGGGCGGGGAGTGAAACAGGGCTGCCCAATAAGTCCAACATTATTTAACATCTACATTAATGAATTGGCAAAAACATTAGAAGAATCGGCAGCACCTGGTATCACCCTACACAACACTGAAATCAAGTGTCTGCTGTACGCAGATGACCTGGTGCTGCTGTCTCCCACTAAAGAGGGGTTACAGCAGCACCTAGATCGTCTTCACAGGTTCTGTCAGACCTGGGCTCTGACCGTTAACCTAAAAAAACCAAATATAATGATATTCCAAAAAAGGTCGGGAAATAAGGATGACAAATATAAATTCTATTTGGACACAGTTCTATTAGAACACACCAAAAACTACACATATCTAGGACTAAATATGAGCAACACAGGTAGCTTTCACATGGCTGTGAATGAGCTGAGAGACAAAGCAAGAAGAGCATTCTATGCCATTAAAAGGAACATCAAAATTGAAATTCCAATTAGAATCTGGCTCAAAATTTTTCAATCAGTTATAGAACCAATTGCTCTATATGGCAGTGAAGTATGGGGTCCACTCTCTAATAATGAATTCACTAAATGGGACAAACATCCAACTGAAATATTGCATGCAGAGTTTTGCAAGACTGTATTGCAAGTACAAAGAAAAACTCCAAATAACGCATGTAGGGCAGAATTGGGCCAATACCCCCTCCTCATTCGAATAGAAAAAAGAGCCATCAAATTTTACAACCATCTAAAAACAAGTGACCCTAAAACATTCCATCACACAGCTCTACAATGTCAAGAGATGAAACCAGAGAAGAGTCCCCTCAGCCAGCTGGTTCTGAGGCTCAGTTCACCAACCCAAACCAACCCCATAGAGCCTCGGGACAGCCCTCAGAAAATCTGGCCCAACCAAATCATCACAAAACAAAAAGAAAAATATATAACCTATTGGAAAGACACCACAAAAAATCAAAGTAAACTTCAATGCTATTTGGCTCTAAACAGACAGTACATGGTGGCAGACTATCTGACCACTGTGACTGATAGAAAACTGAGGAAAACATTGACTAGGTACAGACTCAGTGAGCACCGTCTGGCTATAGAGACCGGTCATCACAGACAAACCTGGCTGCCCAGAGAGGACAGGCTGTGCTCACTCTGCTCCAGAGGAGAGGTAGAGACAAAGGTGCATTTCCTACTACACTGTGACAAATACTCAGACCTAAGAGCATATTTCTTTCCCAAAATTATAACTCAATACAAAGAATTTGAAACTATAAAAGATGAAGAAAAAATCAAATATTTATTGGGTGAAAAGCCAAAATGTGCAGTTTTGGCAGCCAAATATGTGTCCTCCTGCCACAACCTGAGGGACAGCCAGTGAAAAATGCAAAGTAATATTGATAATATTTCCCATTTAGCTTAGTTTTGTTTTGTCTTTCATACCAGGTCATATGTCTTCTCAAGTCATATTGACACTGGTCTACTACTGTTGCTTTAATTTATTGTTGTTCTGATTAATATTGTTGTTGTAGTTGTTGTTAATGGTAATCCCATGTCCACTACTACTGTTATTATTGCTGTTGGTCCCACCATTTATTTATATATAAATATATATATATATATTTTGTATATATATACATATATATTTGATTTTTATTTTTCGATATGTATACTTTGACAATGTAAGTAATAACGAACCTACCATGTCAATAAAGTCAATTGAATTGAATTGAATTGAATAGAGAAGAGAGAAACAGAGAGAGAGAGAGGAGAGAGAGAGAGATAGAGAAGAGAGAAACAGAGAGAGAGAGAAACAGAGAGAGGAGAGAGATATAGAGAAGAGCGGTTTAGAGAGAGCGAAACAGAGAGAGGAGAGAGAAGAGAGAGAGAGATAGAGAAGAGAGGTTTAGAGAGAGCGAAACAGAGAGAGGAGAGAGAGAGAGAAGAGAGGTAGAGAGAAAGAGAAGAGAGGTAGAGAGAGAGAGAAGAGAGGTAGAGAGAGAGAGAAGAGAGGTAGAGAGAGAGAGAAGAGAGGTAGAGAGAGAGAGAAGAGAGGTAGAGAGAGAGAGAAGAGAGGTAGAGAGAGAGAGAAGAGAGGTAGAGAGAGAGAAGAGAGGTAGAGAGATAGAGAGGTAGAGAGAGAGAGAAGAGAGAGAGTGTAACGATCATCCTGGAGAGAAGGTGACTAAAACGCAGCGTGGTAAGTGTTCATTATAATTTAATAAAATAAACTGAACACTGAAACAACAAAAACAACAAAGAGAGAGAACGAAACGACGCAGTTCTGTCTGGTGCAACAACACAAAACAGAAAACAACTCCCCACAAAACACATGTGGGCAAGAGCTACCTAAGGATGGATCTCAATCACAGACAACAATAGAGAAGCTGCCTCTGATTGAGAACCACACCCGGCCAACCAACAAAGAAATACAAAACATAAAACACAGAACATAGAATCCCCACCCCAACTCACTCCCTGACCAAACCAGAATAGAGACATAAAAAGGATTTCTAAGGTCAGGGCGTGACAGAGAGAGAAAAATATCCAAACACTCTTAGATAACTTTCTGGAGACCACATTCACTCACAGTAAAGAAGGCATCAATCTAGCAGTAAAAAACATCAACTATATATTCAGGCAAACGGCAAAAGAAGCACAATTGAAATTGATAAAAAACAAAACAAAAAAGTTTACAGATGACAACTGGTTTGAGGCAGATTGTCACGATCGTGTACTGGAGAGAATGAGGACCAAGGCGCAGCTGGATAAGAATACATCTTCTCTTTTAATGAAACGAACGAAGATGAACATGGAACGAAAAAACACTATTACAAACAAACAAAATAACAAAACGACCGTGAAGCTACAAACGTTGTGCATAGACAGACAGGCTACAAACGTTCTGACATAGACAATTACCCACAACCAATGAGAGCCTATGGCTACCCTAAATAAGGCTCCCAATCAGAGACAACCGAAATCAGCTGTCTCTAATTGGGAACTCATTCAGGTAACCATAGACTCTCCTAGACCACTAAACATACATAGACAACACTAGACACATGTACTCCACACAAACCCATATACTATACAACAACCCCTTTACCATAAAAAACACCCAAAACGAACAAAACACAAACATTCCCCATGTCACACCCTGACCTAACTAAAATAATAAAGAAAACAAAGAATACTAAGGCCAGGGCGTGACATAACCCCCCCCCTTAAGGTGCGAACTCCGGGCGCACCATTACACAGTCTAGGGGAGGGTCTGGGTGGGCTTCCATCCACGGTGGCGGCTCCGGCTCTGGTCGTGGTCCCCACGTCACCACAGTCCCTAACCACCTCCTTAGCTTCTTCAAAATGACCCCTCTCCACATTAACCCCATTGCATTAAGGGGCAGTTCCGGACTAAGGGACAGCTCCGGACTAAGGGCCAGTACCAGGGTAAGGGGCAGTACCAGGGTCAGGGGCAGTACCCGGGTAAGGGGCAGCACCAGGGTAAGGGGCAGCACCAGGGTAAGGGGCAGCACCAGGGTAAGGGGCAGCTCCGGACTGAGGGACTGCAGCTCCGGACTGAGGAATGGCAGCTCCAGACTGAGGGACTGCAGCTCCGGACTGAGGGACTGCAGCTCCGGACTGAGGGACTGCAGCTCCGGACTGAGGGACGGCCCATGGCTGGCTGACAGATCTGGCTGCTCATGGCTGGCTAACGGATCTGGCTGCTCATGGCTGGCTGACTGATCTGGCTGCTCATGGCTGGCTGACGGATCTGGCTGCTCATGGCTGGCTGACGGATCTGGCTGCTCATGGCTAGCTGACGGATCTGGCTGCTCATGGCTAGCTGACGGATCTGGCTGCTCATGGCTAGCTGACGGATCTGGCTGCTCATGGCTAGCTGACGGATCTGGCTGCTCATGGCTAGCTGACGGATCTGGCTGCTCATGGCTAGCTGACGGATCTGGCTGCTCATGGCTAGCTGACGGATCTGGCTGCTCATGGCTAGCTGACGGATCTGGCTGCTCATGGCTAGCTGACGGATCTGGCTGCTCATGGCTAGCTGACGGATCTGGCTGCTCATGGCTAGCTGACGGATCTGGCTGCTCATGGCTAGCTGACGGATCTGGCTGCTCATGGCTAGCTGACGGATCTGGCTGCTCATGGCTAGCTGACGGATCTGGCTGCTCATGTCTAGCTGACGGATCTGGCTGCTCATGGCTGGCTGACTGATCTGGCTGCTCATGGCTGGCTGACTGATCTGGCTGCTCATGGCTGGCTGACTGATCTGGCTGCTCCTGTCTGGTTGGCGGCTCTGGCAGATCCTGTCTGGTTGGCGGCTCTGGCAGATCCTGTCTGGTTGGCGGCTCTGGCAGATCCTGTCTGACGGACGGCTCTAGCGGCTCCTGTCTGGCTGGCGGCTCTAGCGGCTCCTGTCTGGCGGACGGCTCAGTGGGCTCATGGCAGACGGGCGGCTTTGCAGGCTCATGGCAGACGGGCGGCTTTGCAGGCTCATTGCAGACGGATGGCTCAGATGGCGCTGGGGAGACGGATGGCTCAGATGGCGCTGGGGAGACGGATGGCTCAGATGGCGCTGGGGAGACGGATGGCTCAGATGGCGCTTGGCAGACGGGCAGTTCAGTCATCGCTGTGCAGACGGCAGACTCCTGCCGGCTGAGGCGCACTGTAGGCCTGGTGCGTGGTGCCAGGACTGGTGGCACCGGGCTGGGGACACGCATCTCAGGGCTAGTGCGGGGAGCAGCAACAGGACGCACAGGACTCTGGGGACACACAGGAGGCTTGGTGCGTGGTTTAGACACTGGTGGTAAAGGGCTGGAGACACGCACCATATAGCTAGTGCGTGGAGGAGGCACTGGTGGTACTGGGTTGGGGCGGGGAGGTGGCGCCGGAAATACCGGACCGTGCAGGCGTACTGGCTCCCTTGAACGCCGAGCCTGCCCAACCTTACCTGGTTGTATGCTCCCCGTCGCCTGACCAGTGCGGGGAGGTGGAATAACCCGCACCGGCCTATGTAGGCGAACCGGGGACACCATGCGTAAGGCTGGTGCCATGTACGCCGGCCCGAGGAGACGCACTGGTGACCAGATGCGTTGGGCCGGCTTCATGACATACGGCTCAACGCTCAGTCTAGCCCGGCCGATACGTGGAGCTGAAATGTACCGAACCGGGCTATGCACGCGTACAGGAGACACCGTGCGCTCTACTGCGTAACACGGTGTCTGCCCGTACTCCCGCTCTCCACGGTAAGTACAGGGAGTAGGCGCAGGTTTCCTACCTGACTTCGCCACACTCCCTTTAAGGCCCCCCCCAAGAAATTTTTGGGTTGTACTCACGGGTTTCCAGCCTTGTCTCCGTGCTGCCTCCTCATATCGCCTCCTCTCGGCTTTAGCTGCCTCCAGCTCTTCACGAGGAAGGCAATATTCTCCCGGTTGAGCCCACGGCCCCTTACCATCCAGTATCTCCTCCCATGTCCAGGAATCTTGTGTAGGTAGGTCCTGTTGCCGCTTTCCATGCCGCTTGGTCCGATGGTGGGTAATTCTGTCACGATCGTGTACTGGAGAGAATGAGGACCAAGGCGCAGCTGGATAAGAATACATCTTCTCTTTTAATGAAACGAACGAAGATGAACATGGAACGAAAAAACACTATTACAAACAAACAAAATAACAAAACGACCGTGAAGCTACAAACGTTGTGCATAGACAGACAGGCTACAAACGTTCTGACATAGACAATTACCCACAACCAATGAGAGCCTATGGCTACCCTAAATAAGGCTCCCAATCAGAGACAACCGAAATCAGCTGTCTCTAATTGGGAACTCATTCAGGTAACCATAGACTCTCCTAGACCACTAAACATACATAGACAACACTAGACACATGTACTCCACACAAACCCATATACTATACAACAACCCCTTTACCATAAAAAACACCCAAAACGAACAAAACACAAACATTCCCCATGTCACACCCTGACCTAACTAAAATAATAAAGAAAACAAAGAATACTAAGGCCAGGGCGTGACACAGATTGTAAAATTATAAGGAAAAAACTTAGAACACTATCCACCCAAAAGCACAGAGACCCAAATAATTGTGAATTACGCCTTCATTACTTTGAGACTTTAAAACTCTATAAACATAACACTCAGAACCAAAAAAGCACAGTACAACAGCAAGCAGCTGACACTAATTGAGGAGTCCATAAACACAAACAACTTCTGGCAAATTGAAAAAACTAAACAAATCAAAACCAGAGGAATTAGCGATACAAAATGGTGACATATGGACAATCCATTTTAAAACACTCTACAACACCGTTCAAATTGACACAAACGCAGAACAACGCCAAATTCATGAGAAGTTGAATGGATTAGAAAAAGCTATAAAGGACAATCAAAATCCATTGGACTCCTCAATTACTGACCAGGAGCTCTATAAGAAACTTCAGGCTCTCAAATGTAAAAAAGCATGTGGACCTGATGGCATCCTAAATGAGATGCTCAAACTCACTAGTGCAAAATTTCAATTGGCTATTTTAAAACTGTTTAATTTGATCTTGAGTGTAGGTTATTTCCCTGACATCTGGAATCAAGGACTCGTAACCCCAATCTTTAAAAACGGAGACAAATTTGACCCTAACAATTACAGAGGCATTTGTGTGAACAGTAACCTGGGGAAGGTTTTCTGTAGTATTATAAATGTAAGAGTTCTAAACTTCCTTAATAAGCACAATGTCTTGAGTAAAAGCCAAATTGGATTCATACCAAAACATCGCACAACTGATCATATTTACACCTTACACACCCTGATAGATAAACATGTCCACCAAAATAATACCAAAATATACGCTTGCTTTATCGACTTCCAAAAAGCATTTGATTCTATTTGGCAAACAGGACTGTTCTACAAAGTTATTGAAAGTGGTGTAGGGGGTAAAACTTATGACATAATTAAATCAATGTATACTGGCAATACGTGCAGCATTAAAATTGATAAGAAAATAACAGAATTCTTTAACCAGGTGCGGGGCCTTCGTCAGGGTTGTAATCTGAGCCCTGCACTCTTCAATATTTACATCAACAAATTGGCCACTATTCTAGAAAAATCCTCAGCCCCTGGTGTTAGTCTCCACAATTCAGAGGTTAAATGCCTACTCTTCGCAGATGACCTAGGCCTGCTGTTACCCACAGCACATGGCCTACAGCAGAGCCTGGACCTGCTAGAGCAGTACTGCCAGGGCAGTAAACCCCAAAAATACTAAAATAATGATTTTCCAGAGAAGATCCAGATCTCAGGGAATTAGACCAAAGTTCTCAATTGCTACAAAATATATAGAGTACTGCACACACTACAATTACTTAGGTTTAAAAATAAGCTCAACTGAACACCTTAATGAGGCAGTGAATGAACTGAGAGAGAAAGCACGCAGGGCATTCTACGCCATTAAAAAGCAAATTCAAATACCAATTCAAATTTGGCTAAAACTAATTGAATATGTCATTGAACCAATTGCACTTTATGGCAGCGAGGTGTGGGGTCCACTTGCAAAACAAGATTTCATCAAATGGGACAAACACCCCATTGAAACCCTGCATGCAGAGTTCTGTAAGATTCTCCTACATGTCCAGAGGAAAACTACAAACAATGCATGCAGGGCAGAATTAGGCAAATATCCACTAATAATAAAAACTCAAAAAAGAGCAATTAAGTTTTGGAAACATCTAAAATACAGTGACCCCCCTCTCATATCTCTACCAAGCCCTGCAATGCCAAGAGCTGAGCAAAGAAAACAGCTGGTCCTGGGGCTGAGTTCACAAACCTGTTCTACTAACACACTGAAGCCTCAGGACCAGAACATCCAATCAATCAGGATAAACCAAATTACAACACAGTCAAAACAAAACTATTTTGCTTATTGGGAAACATAAGCACAAACACAAAGCAAAATGCAGTGCTATCTGGCCCTAAATCGACAGTACACTGTGGCTAAATATTTGACCATGGTTATTGATCAAAACCTTAGAAAACCTTGACAAAGTACAGGCTCCGTGAGCACAGCCTTGCCATTGAGAAGGGTAGACACAGGAAAACCTGGCTCCCTGTAGAGGAAAGGCTGTGCAACCACTGCACAACAACAGAACCTGAGGTGGAGCTGCATTTCCTGACAAAATGTCAAAAATATAAAACAATTAGAAAGTGTCATTTCTCCAAATTTGAAACCCTTATTCAAGGTTTCAAAGACCTCTCTGATGAGAGTAGGCTACCCGTCCTGTTGGGGGAGGACGCAGAGAGCTGTGGGCTGGCAGCGCACTACATTGCTGCCTGCCATAAGTTGAGGGACAGTGTCTGACAAACCAATCAACCTGCACATGTCCTCTACTGTATTGTTATTGTTGAATGTATGGTTATTTTGACACTTGGTTATTGTACATCCATGTGGATGAATATTATAAATATCTAAAATAAGCTTTGGCAATATGTACATTGTTACGTCATGCCAATAAAGCAAATTGAATTGAATTGAATTGCGAAACAGAGGAGAGCGAGAGAGGAGAGAGAGAAGAGCGGTTTAGAGAGAGAGAAACTGAGGAGAGAGAGAGAGAAAGAGAGAGAGAGAAACAGAGGAGAGAGAGAGAGAGTAGAGAGAGAAACAGAGAGCGAGAGAGAAACAGAGAGAGGAGAGAGGTTTAGAGAGAGATAAACAGAGAGGAGAGAGAGAGAGAGAGAAACAGAGGAGAGAGAGAGAGAAACAGAGAGAGAGAGAGAGAAACAGAGAGAGAGAGAAACAGAGGAGAGAGAGAGAGAGGAGAGAGAGAAACAGAGAGGAGAGAGAGAAGAGAGGTTTAGAGAGAGATAAACAGAGAGGAGAGAGAGAGAGAGAAACAGAGAGGAGAGAGAGAGAGAGAAACAGAGAGAGAGAGAGAGAGAAACAGAGAGGAGAGAGAGGAGAGTGAGAGAGAGAGAGAGAAACAGAGAGAGAGAAACAAAGAGAGAGAAAGAGAAACAGAGAGCAAGAGAGAAACAGAGAGAGGAGAGAGAGAGAGAGAAACAGAGAGAGAGAGACTATTTCTAAAGGTCTACAATTTTGTGTGTGTGTGTGTGTGTGTGTGTGTGTGTGTGTGTGTGTGTGTGTGTGTGTGTGTGTGTGTGTGTGTGTGTGTGTGTGTGTGTGTGTGTGTGTGTCTGTGTCTGTGTGTGTGTGTGTGTGTGTGTGTGTGTGTGTGTGTCTGTGTGTGTGTCTGTGTGTGTGTCTGTGCGTGCGCATGTGTCTGTGTGTGTGTGGGTGCGCGTCCATGTCTGTGTGTGAGTTGGCAGTAGCATGCAGAGTCGACCCACTGTCTCTGTCTGTCTGCGGTTTCTCCAGCTGGAAACTATTCTCCCTCCTTAGCCTGCCTCCTGCATCTCTGTTCATCTCTCTCCCCCCTTCCAGGAAACCCTCCCACCCCCAGCTGAATTCTTTCATTGGTCACATGGCCCAGGGGGGGCGTGGCCGCTGGGAGGGGAGTCTCAGCTCGTTGCCCCGCCTCCCTAACCACAGCGCCTGTGAGATGGGTGAGCTCACTCAGACAGGTAACCAACCAATAAATCACATTAAAGATGCGTAATGAACCAATCAGTCACATTCCAGATGGACTGGGTTTAGATCAGAAATGTTCAACCAATCTCTGTCTTTCCCGTCTTCAGGTGTGGTGCAGCACTTACACAATGGCCAGCTCCTTCGCCTAGCCTACAAGCGTCACAAACTCCTCCCGCCCAATTGGTCGACCAAGCAGGTGTGGGTGGAGACTACAGGCAGGAGCCGCACCCTCCAGAGTGGGATGGCTCTTCTGTATGGGTTCCTGCCCGACTTTGACTGGGGCCGTCTGACAGTCCACCACCAGTGGAGCACATTGTTCTGTGGCTCAGCCTGCGACTGTCCTGCTAGGAACCGTTATCTGGAAGAGGAGCAGAGGAGACAGTACCGCCTCAGAGCGGCAGACACTGAACTGGAGAGGACCTACGCAGACATGGCCCGTACGCTAGGTCTGCCCCCGCGCCAGCTCAGAGCTGCCAACCCTATAGACTCTCTGCTGTGCCACCTGTGCCACGGCCTGTCCTTCCCCTGTGTGGCAGCAGGAAGTGCTCTCGGCAGTGGGGGCTGTCTGACTCTGGCCCAGTTCGCTGTGATCCGGAGGCAGCAGTTAGAGGACGAGGTGGACAGGAGGAGGGTGGGACTGTATCGCCGCTACGCCGTGCTCGCCACGCACCCCTACCTCAACCGCACCGCCAATCGGATGGAGCGCGTCGCCAAGGCCAACGCTCCTGGACGAAAACCCCGCGCTGGAGGAGAGGAGGCGTTCACCTTGTCCTCGGCTCACGACGTCACTGTGGCGCCGTTACTAAGCGCCCTGGGCTTGGAGGATGCACTCTTTCCGAGGTTTGCGGCGAGGGTTGTGTTTGAGTTGTGGAAGAGTCCGCCCGCAACGCAGGGACAACGTAAGGGGCAAGGCCAGGGCCAGGATAAGGCTGCGTGGTTGAAAGGGGAGAGGTCAAAGGTTGGTAATTGGGGAGACATGTTTGTGAGGGTTCTGTACAACGGAGAGGATGTGACTTTCCATACCACCTTCTGTCGCTCACATGACCGCAACGCCGCACAACCGCTATGCCCCCTGGGTAACTTCCTGTCATTCGTCAAGAAAGACATGTTCAATGTCCTCAACGCCACGTCCTACCACAACGCCTGCTACCGACGGACAGGCTGACTGACAGATGGAAGGATAGAGACAGAAAAGGAGGAGAAGAAGAGAATGAGTCAGAGAAAGAGGGAGTTATAATTTAGCTGATTTTAGAATTTGTTAATAGCTCTTTTCCCACTTGGGTATGGAAGTGTCCTTTTGACATTTTCTAAAGTCACAAACATTCCTAGAAAGCATAAATGCTGATCATACATATCACTGCAAAAATACATATTTTCACCAGCCAATTCCTATACACAAACACACATGCTCACAGACTTTATACATACTCTTCATGCCTTCTTGATCAGATGTCTTTGTCGATAAAGTTTGACTTCTAAACTGACAGCCTTGTGGTGTCGAGAATCACACCAGGATACTTAACCCGCAATTATACACATTTCAACATGGACCTTTCTACAATTTTTTTAGTTTTTGAAATGTTTGTAAGGAAAAGAGGTGGAAGGACACTATTCTCACATTCCTGCATTCCAACTGGGAAGGTTGAGATTCCGCTTTTCACATATTCCTGCATTCCAACTGGGAATGTTGAGATTCCGCTTTTCCCAATTTCCTGCATTCCAACTGGGAAGGTTGAGATTCCGCTTTTCCCAAATTCCTGCATTCCAACTTTGAATGTTGAGATTCCGCTTTTCCCAAATTCTTGCATTCCAACTGGGAAGGTTGAGATTCCGCTTTTCCCAAATTCCTGCATTCCAACTGGGAATGTTGAGATTCCGCTTTTCCCAAATTCCTGGATTCCAACTGGGAATGTTGAGATTCCGCTTTTCCCAAATTCCTGCATTCCAACTGGGAATGTTGAGATTCCGCTTTTCCCAAATTCCTGCATTCCAACTGGGAAGGTTGAGATTCCGCTTT
Organism: Salvelinus fontinalis; assembly: GCF_029448725.1. Taxonomy (NCBI): domain Eukaryota; kingdom Metazoa; phylum Chordata; class Actinopteri; order Salmoniformes; family Salmonidae; genus Salvelinus; species Salvelinus fontinalis. Next base: position 21,076,599 of record NC_074697.1, read on the forward strand.
TCCCAAATTCCTGCATTGAAAGGGGATCGTTGAAACTGGAAACACTAATGCTGGATTAGTTCATATAAAATGTAAAAACTGCCATTTATAATTTGTCTTGATATTGTCTGACATTTTGATTATAATGGTGCTGGAGACCAATAGAATTAGGGTCAGTTTTGCTGTACAATTAATTTATTTTAGTTTACTCAACTACGTACTTTAAGCTGAAGTAGACTTCAATGTTAAGAATTAAGTCAATCCAACAATTTACGCTCGATGTTTACTCAGTAATGAAAATATTCTGCACCTTAGTGAAGGCTAGTTGTTATGGTACTTAGATTCACAGCTGCTGTAAGATGGCAATAACAGTTAATAGATATGTCATCAGTAATTGTAATTTCTGTGGACATTTTTTTTAATGATGCTCATCAGTTTGAATAATTATAATTTTTACTATAAATCACATTACACAGTGGGCCACGAAGTAATAAAACTTGTTTCCTCACAACTGTCTCTGTATTGTGTGAAAACATATGAGCTAACGTATGTTCTGAATTACCCAAGTCTCATAGACTAGACGTAACATAGTAAACATAAATCCAGGACACTCAAATTAGTATGATATGTTATGTTTGGTATGGTAACATAAGATAGAAGGTTACTTAGGCAACGACGAAAGGTGGATAGTTGGGCGTATAATGCAAATGTCCAGCAACCCAAAGGTTACGTGTTTGAATCTCATCACAGGCAACTTTGCAACTACTTACTACTTTTTAGCTACTTTACTATTTAGGATGTTAGCTAACCCTTCTCCTAACCTTAACCCCTAACCCTAACGTTAGCATTAGCCGTCTAGCTACAACAAATTGGAATTCATAACATTTTCAAGTATTGTGGTGGCAGCATCATGTTATGGGTATGCTTATCATTGGCAGGGACTGGGGAGTTTGTCAGGATCAAAATAATTATGAAAGGAGCAAAGCCCAGGTAAAAAGTTAGAGTAAAACCCGCCTGTCTTCTGAAAACCTGACCCTGGGATGGAGTTGTGTTTTTCAGCGAGACAATTACACAAATTGTAATGCCAAAGACACCAGGATGGCTTTCCAAGAGGTGTTGAGTGCTCCTGTGTGGTCTAGTCTCAGTCCTGACTTAAACTTGCTTGAAAATCACAGATAAAGTTTGAATATTGCTGTCCATCAATGATTTCCAACCAAATTTAATGAGCTTGAGTATCTTTTACAAAAACAATGGATATATGTTGCCCTGACACGGAACCCAAACCGGCTGCGCGCGTGCGCCATTGTGCATTAATGTATTTTGTCCCCCTACACCAAACGCGATCACGGCACGCAGGTTAAAATATCAAAACAAACTCTGAACCAATTATATTCATTTGGGGACAGGTCGAAAAGCATTAAACATTTATGGCAATTTAGCTAGTTAGCTTGCACTTGCAAGCTAATTTGTCCTATTTAGCTAGCTTGCTGTTGCTAGATAATTTGTCCTGGGATATAAACACTGAGTTGTTATTTTACCTGAAATGCACAAAGTCCTCTACTCTGCCAATTAATCCACACATAAAACGGTCAACCGAATCGTTTCTAGTCATCTCTCTTCCTTCCAGGCTTTTTCTTCTCTAGACTTTATATTGCGATTGGCAATTTCATAAATTAGGTGCATTACCGCCACTGACCTCATTCGTCTTTCAGTCACCCACGTGGGTATAACCAATGAGGAGATGGCACGTGGGTACCTGCTTCTATAAACCAATGAGGAGATGGGAGAGGTAGGACTTGCAGCGCGATATGCGTCAGAAATATAACTGATTTCTATTTTAGCCCTTGGCAACGCAGACGCTCGTTGGCGCACGCGAGCAGTGGGTGCAATAATTGAATAACAGATTTCTACATTTATTTTGCAACGCGAGCGGTGTAGTCAGCCTGTAAGAGTTGTGCAAAGTTGGTAGAATCTTAATGAAAATGATTGACAGCTGTATTGGCTGCCAAAGGTGCTTCTACCAAGTATTAACTCAGGGGGTGTAGACTTATCCAATTATCCAACTTTGTTTTACTTTGAACATGTATAGGTTGTGTAGATCTGTATGACAAAAAATATAATTTAATCCCTTTTTAGATGACATTTTAAGGCAGTACAATGTGAAATAATTTCAAGAGGATGTAGACTTTATATAGCCACTACGTAGAAATCAACATGGATTTTGAATATTGATATCCCTGGACTCTCAACTGTCAGATAAGAAGGAATGTATGCCCCCTGGTGGTGAGTAGTTATGTCAGGTAGATGCTGCTACAGCCACTGGGACTCAAGATCCTCAGTGTCTACTCGTATTCAGCTCAATTTCGTTCATTGAAGTCCAGTCTCCACAAGTCTTGGTCATATAGCAGATTAGAATGCCATGATGAAACCATTAGTTATCGTAGTGCTCGACAACTTGAGTTGAGAAGCTCTTCTGTAGTGCAACAGAGTTGCCTGTACCTCCTGAAATATCAAACAACTATTTTCACACAGAGAACACCATACTTGGCTATCATTGCATTTTAACATTGTTAGGTGGACATGGAGTATCATTCCTCTGTAAAACAGTGTCTAGACTGGACCTCCAAGCCACTTACACCGCTTTTGTAAGTTGTTCCTCTCTAATCAGGGACTGATTTAGACCTTGGACACCAGGTCTTTGCAATTCATTTTCAGGTAAAACAAAAGCAGCAGGCTCCAGACCTCGTAGGGTAAGAGTTGAATACCCCTGGTCTAGACCATAGGTTTAGATAGACAACTCTAGTGCCCACAAGCCTGTTTTAGCATGGGCAGCGTCACTTTGAAGAAGTCAACTGGGTGGGACTTCCTAAGGGTTAAGGAAGGATCACATAATTCCCTCCAGGTCAGCAGTAGGGATCAGCCAATGAATTATACTCTGTTATACGTAAACATTCCATAACTGCAGGTGGCAGTAAATCACCAACCTTGGCTTCCTACCTGTTCCAACAACACACTCCAGGTGGCAGTATGAACGCCTTTCAGTTTGTTTACCAACTCATAGAAGTAGTAGAAGAAGAACAATTACTACTTCAAAATGGACATACATTTTGATGGTGCTGCCTGTGCTTTCAGAGATGCCATAATTGGAAAAATACAACGATGTGTTGTCTATCTAAGTCTATGGCCTCCCTAGACCCTTCACATTTTTTCATTGTTCCCCTCTAATCAGGGACTGGTTTAGACCTGGGACACCAGGTGTATGCAAATAAATATCAGGTAGAACAGAAAACCAGCAGGCTCCGGAACCTCGTAGGGTCAATTGGACAACCTTGGTCTAGACTAATTTTCATGGTCATGTACAACTCTAGCACTAGATGGCAGTGTCTATTCACTAATGGCTGCCTGGACCGTGCCCCATCCACCAGAATCACAGGAATAGTTTGTACCGCAGGGCTTAACGCACAATCAATATATTTTCTATATGTATACAATCTAAAGCGTTTACTCCCTGGCCCAGACCAGTAATGTGTCATCTCGATGAATAACATCCTCTGACGATGACATAACATCAATTCCACAGGCTCATTTTCTAAAGTGCCCTCGTAAACCTGTCCCATTATCCACTTCCAGAACTTGCAGAAAAATAACAATATTGACTGCAAAATGCAATAACATGGCAGGGTTGCCATCAACATAGGTTGTTTCTTGACAAAGCGGGAAATATGGAATATAATGAATGCATTTTGCACCTACCCTTCTGAAACAGCCAGATATTGTCTGAAGTAGTATGAATCATGAATGTGTTTGTTCTATTTCTGAAATGTTTTGACACCGATACTAACAACATTTTAGTTTTCACATCAATATAACAGTGTAGGAGTTGGATATAGAAGCTAATTGTCATCCTTAGTGCCGGGGCAGTAACATGATACTACACTCACTATCTGTCTTTTTTCTAGCCATTCCATTACATCACACATAAGTCATCTGTAGGGGGTCTGAACATTAACAGGCATCTCTTGAGGTTTTGGAAGCAAAAAGATCTTATCTTTAGTATTAGCGAGAAATAAAACATTAAAAAGGTTAAATTGATACACACTTATATAGGGTGAGGGTTCCCACACTGCCATATCTCCATGTTACAGCGCGTGTTTACTGAAAACAGACCGAAGTGGACTGCCTGTGGTAATTAGCTATCTGCGTCTCCGAACACCTGTTTGTAAACCGTAGAAGGACGCCACAAACATGTTGTCACTGAAAAACACTGTTAGCTGCAACTATGTTAAAACCAGTTAAAAAAGTGTACAGTTATTTTGATGTGATATGAAAGTAGAGGGATTTATGTTTCTAGAACCATACCGTAATTAAGAATCGATTCACGTTGGCTTCCAGAGCCAATTCACCTTTAAACAGAACATGTAAGGTCCTTAGACTAAGGACTAACGTTAGGCTCCTTTAGTCCATTATTGGGCTATATTTTTTCAAACAGCTTTTCTAGTATATAATTTCTATACTGTCTTGTTCACCTCCTCTCTTGGTCCTGCACTGACATCACTGTTATTGATAGAACCCCTCCTCTCCTCTCTTGACCAGGCTGTTTTCCTTTCACCCTGCCTGTTTCTCCCTACCCTGCAGCGTATGTCTGACACCCATACACTACCACACACTCTCTCTGATGTCATACAGTATATCAGGGCGGATCAGCAATTTCCTCCCACAACCCGAGGGCTCAAGCGGGTCTCGGCTCAGTCTTTAATGTGTTGTACTGCCTGTGGCCACAACTAACTCCGTCTCCTCTCTGTGTGTATGTGCATGCGTGCGCACACATGTCTGAATGCATGTTAGCTACTTGGCTTGTTTGTCGGAGCCCACACCATACCTAAATGACTCTTTAAACCACGCCAACACCTCCTGAATGTAGATGCCCAAACAAAGCTAGTGACCCTGAGACAATCAGACACATAGAGAGGCTACTCTGTTGACATGGGAACCAGATAGAGGGAGAGTAATGTAGGGTGGGAGGGAGTGATTGACACTGGAGACAGAGGGAAAGTGAAGTGTTGAGGAAAAGAAAGGAAGAAATAAAGAAGGAAGGAAAGGGAGGGAGGAAGGGGTTGTGGTTATGGCAAACATGAGGCTGTCTCCACCCACTCTCCCAACCACAGATATAGCCACAGGTGTGGGAACAGAAGAGAAAAGGAGGGAGACAGAGATAGATTGATTACATATTGTAGAGAGGTAGAAGGTTTTAAAAAGGAAGAAGTCTATTGGCATGGTGGAGCTGAGAGAAAGCCCAAGAGGAAGAGGTGGAAAGTGGAGGCAGTCACTGCTAAAACAGACTAAAGTGTGGAGGCAGTCACTGCTAAAACAGACTAAAGTGTTGAAGTAGTCACTGCTAAAACAGACTAAAGTGTGGAGGCAGTCACTGCTAAAACAGACTAAAGTGTGGAGGCAGTCACTGCTAAAACAGACTAAAGTGTGGAGGCAGTCACTGCTAAAACAGACTAAAGTGTGGAGGCAGTCACTGCTAAAACAGACTAAAGTGTGGAGGCAGTCACTGCTAAAACAGACTAAAGTGTGGAGGCAGTCACTGCTAAAACAGACTAAAGTGTGGAGGCAGTCACTGCTAAAACAGACTAAAGTGTTGAAGTAGTCACTGCTAAAACAGACTAAAGTGTTGAAGTAGTCACTGCTAAAACAGACTAAAGTGTGGAGGCAGTCACTGCTAAAACAGACTAAAGTGTGGAGGCAGTCACTGCTAAAACAGACTAAAGTGTTGAAGTAGTCACTGCTAAAACAGACTAAAGTGTTGAAGTAGTCACTGCTAAAACAGACTAAAGTGTGGAGGCAGTCACTGCTAAAACAGACTAAAGTGTTGAAGTAGTCACTGCTAAAACAGACTAAAGTGTTGAAGTAGTCACTGCTAAAACAGACTAAAGTGTGGAGGCAGTCACTGCTAAAACAGACTAAAGTGTGGAGGCAGTCACTGCTAAAACAGACTAAAGTGTTGAAGTAGTCACAGCTAAAACAGACTAAAGTGTGGAGGCAGTCACTGCTAAAACAGACTAAAGTGTTGAAGTAGTCACTGCAAAAACAGACTAAAGTGTGGAGGCAGTCACTGCTAAAACAGACTAAAGTGTTGAAGTAGTCACTGCAAAAACAGACTAAAGTGTGGAGGCAGTCACTGCTAAAACAGACTAAAGTGTTGAAGTAGTCACTGCTAGAACAGACTAAAGTGTTGAAGTAGTCACTGCTAAAACAGACTAAAAAGTGTGGAGGTAGTCACTACTAGAACAGACTAAAGTGTGGAGATAGTCACTTGTAGAACAGTTTAAGCGATGGAGGTTGTCACTACTAGAACAGACTAAAGTGTGGAGATAGTCACTTGTAGAACAGTTTAAGCGATGGAGGTAGTCACTACTAGAACAGACTAAAGTGTGGAGATAGTCACTTGTAGAACAGTTTAAGCGATGGAGGTTGTCACTACTAGAACAGAGTACAGTGTGGAGGTAGTCACTTCTAGGACAGACTAAAGTGTGGAGGTAGTCACAACTAGAACATATTAAAGTACTGTTCTATGGTTATAAAGTGCTGTTCTATAGTTAGAATGTTCTGTTCTATAGTTAGAAGGTGCTGTTCTATAGTTCGAAGGTGCTGTTCTATAGTTAGAAGGCACTGTTCTATGGTTATAAAGTGCTGTTCTATAGTTAGAATGTTCTGTTCTATAGTTAGAAGGTGCTGTTCTATAGTTCGAAGGTGCTGTTCTATAGTGAGAATGTTCTGCTCTATGTTTAGAAGTTGCTGTTCAATGCTTAGAAGGTGCTGTTCTATAGTTAGAAGGTTCTGTTCTATAGTTAGAAGGTGCTGTTCTATAGTTTTAAGGTGCTGTTCTATAGTTATAAGGTGCTGTTCTATGGTTATAAGGTGCTGTTCTATAGTTATAAGGTGCTGTTCTATAGTTAGAAGGTGCTGTTCTATAGTTAGAAGGTGCTGTTCTACAGTTAGAAGGTGCTGTTCAATGCTTAGAAGGTACTGTTCTATAGTTAGAAGGTACTGTTCTATAGTTAGAAGGTACTGTTCTATAGTTAGAAGGTGCTGTTCTATAGTTCTAAGGTGCTGTTCTATACTTATAAGGTGCTGTTCTATGGTTATAAGGTGCTGTTCTATAGATAGAAGGTGCTGTTCTATAGTTAGAAGGTGCTGTTCTATGGTCATAAGGTGCTGTTCTATAGTTAGAAGGTGCTGTTCTATAGTTATAAGGTGCTGTTCTATAGTTAGAAGTTACTGTTCTATAGTTAGAAGGTGCTGTTCTATAGTTAGAAGGTGCTGTTCTATAGTTAGAAT